>NC_138548.1:239948758-240176063 GCF_964273705.1 Natrix helvetica | reverse complement strand
GGGACTATTCCAGTGGTGGGTTATGACTGGTACGCCCTGGTACGGGCATACTGGTGCAGGCCGGGAGCACCGGGTACTGTTCCAGTGTGGTGCTCCAGGGGCCCACCCGCCTTCCTTACCTGTATTTGAGCTCTTTGGGGCTTCCATGCACGGAGCGTACAGCGTCTGCGCAATGCTCCGCCGAGCAGCTGGAGCGTCACAGAGGTGTCGCAGATGGAAAGTAAGCATGTATGCGCTGCATGCATGTGTGCGCATGTAGCACACATTCATGTGGTGGACACCGGGCCCACTTGCACCATACTGGTTGCACCAGGATCCAGAACCCACCACTGGACTATTCCCTATTTTGCATACCATAGTTGCAGTTTCTGGATCATCTAAGTGATGAGAATGCAATGACTGTAGCCAGTGTTATCTTCTCCTGGGCTTCATGTGTTGTTGTAGGCTCTTACATTGTGCTAAATACAAGGCAAGCCATTTTTGCCTTAATGCTTTAAAAATACAGTAAATAATACAGTTTAAATAGGGGGTGCAATGGGTCAGCATTTAAGCACACTGAACTTGATAGTTGGAAAGCTGACAGCCCAGGTTTTAGCCCCAAGTGCTGCACAACAGATGAGCTCCTGTTAGTTGCCACAGCTCCTACCCACCTAGCAGTTTGAAAGCATGCACATGTGAGTAGATTAATAGGTGCCACTTTGGTAGGAAGGTAACAGCATTCTATGCACCTTTGGCGTATACCTGTGGAGGCCACCTCATCACAGAAGCATCCTTGGACAATGCTGGTCCCTCGGCCAAGAAATGGAGATGAGCACTACACTCTAGAGTTGGACATGATTGGACAGAGAAACCTTTAGTTTTACTTTAACACAACCATATAGCTATTATCAGGAGAAGAAAAGATTGTTAATGACTTGTACTTTGCAAGAGATTCATAATATTGTTGGATACAAGATGAATGGCAAATAAAATTTATAAACAAACAAACAAATATTTTCTAGTTATTGCTGTGTAAGTACCGTGTTTCCCCGAAAATAAGACAGGGTCTTATTTTATTTTGGCTCTGAAATAAGCGCTTGGACTTATTTTCAGGGAGGTCTTATTATTTTTGAGGTGCAGGAGGCCCCTTAACCTCAGCCCGCAGATCAGCTGACCCAGAGAGGGCCGGAAGTTCTGTCTCTGTTTCTGGCACACTCTTGCCAGCCTCAGGGTCGCTGGGCCTGCCGCTCTTTTTACGGCCGCCACTAAGAGAAGGGGAGTGGGAACTAGGGTTTGTGGGAGTGGCCTCTGCGTGGTCGTCCGGCGTTGATGGCAGGTGCATGAGGGGCGCATGGGGTATGTTCCCCCCTTCCCTCCCCCCTCCCAGGAAATCGCAAGGACCAGCTGCGCACGTGGTTAAATATTTTAGGGGAGGGCTTATTTTGGGGGGAGGGCTTATTTTAGCGCATGCACTCAAAAGCCCAATTGGGCTTAATATCTGGGGAGGTCTTATTTTCAGGGAAACAGGGTAGGTACCAGAAATTATGTTTGCCAACAGATGTGACTAAATACCATCAGCATACCAAACATACCCTATTCTCTGTTGATAGATACCCTCCCTCAATTGTTTCAGGTGGATGTTAAAGAGGAATGGAGAGAGTAGGCAGCCTTAAGACGTAGAGACCTGTGAGCTGATCTCTCATCTTCCCTCCCCAAATACCAACCAGAACTAACTCCTTGGGCAGGAGAAAAATCACTGAAGACTAGCCCACAATTCCAGTCCCATAAAGTTGATCCATCAAGATATCATGGGTCCATTGACTGATGAAGGAGGACCAAAAGGGTTGCACTTTCCTAATCCCAGTCTCTCTAAAGCTCATCCACAAATGTGATCAACACAGTTTCTATGCTATACGGTAGCCAAAATCTCTCTACCAAAATCCAGTTGTTTCTGTTCTTCTGGAACCTTCTGAAGTTGCAGTGCCATCACTTCCTCTAGAGCCTTTTCTAGAAAGTGGAAATTGGAGAGCTGTCCAAAATTATCAAGAGTAGCCAGATTGAGGGAAGGCTTTGTGAACAGCTTCTTTTAGGTAAAGGTTCCCCTCGCACATATGTGCTAGTTGTTCCCGACTCTAGAGGTCTGTGCTCATCTCCGTTTAAAAGCCGAAGAGCCAGCACTGTCCGAAGATGTCTCCGTGGTCATGTGGCCAGCTTGACTAAATGCCAAAGGCATTGGTCCCTATTTTTCTACTTGCATTTTTCAAACTGCTATGTTGGCAGAAGCAAGGACAAATAACCGAAGCTCACGCCGTTACACAGCACTAGGGATTCGAACTGCCAAACTGCCAACCTTCCTGATCGACAAGACACTGAGCCACTGCATCCCTTTTAGAGGTACTTAGAGAGGTGTAAATTGCTGCTCAATCCTAGCTTACCTTCTGTGAGAGCCCTTGACTAACTATCAGAAATAGGAATATGGCTGAGAAGTAGCAGAGCTGACACTATAGAGACCTTTATCCACTTCCACGATACTCACAATCTCACATTGATCACAGATTACTTCACAAAACCCAGTCTCTTCCATTGGAACTGTCCAGTTAGAGTCCAGCTCTGTTTGGATCTGAGTGGTTTTATCCGCTAAATCATAACATAAACTTGAATTACACTTTGGGAAGTAAAAAGCAGGTCTAAAGCTGTGTAACTCTATTAAACTCAGCAGTGTAAGTGATCTTAATAGCAGCTGCATATAATGTGGGTGTATTTCAAATTGGGGTAAATCATTCTGCTGCCTGTGTCCCAGCCTTTTTAGTGCATCTATTTGCGGTTTTCACTAGCCCAGCGTGATGTTAGTAATTGTTCCAGTAGATGGTAAACAAAGCACTAAAGAGCAGTTGATACTAGAGTGCTGCTTTAATTTGTGAACTGCCGAAAACAATATTGGTTCAAGAGCCAAAGAAGGCAATATTTTTAAAGGGAGCAGCTTGTTTTAGAAGAATTTGGCTGAACTTAAAATTTAAAAAGATTACCTTGGGCAAAGAGTTAAGAGAAAAACTGACTAGTTCCCCATTTTGAATGAGTGAGTTATAGATTTTTTCTGATTTTTATATAGCCATAGAACATTTGAAAAAAGCCAGGGAAGAGATTTTGAGGAATTTAAAACTTTAAAACAGCTATATAATTTGCCACAAATGTATTACCTTGGGCAAAGGGTTGAGAGACAAATGGACTCATTTTCCACTTTGCACGAGTGAATGATGTTTCTTTCTCATCTTTATATAGAGCTGTAGAACATTTGACAAAGGCTAGAGAAGAGATTAATAAGCTGCTTCCGTGTATTCTGGATGTGAGTCACCTCTGTGCATGGCCCTTGCCTCTATGATGTTGTCAAGAAGAGTCGGCACATCTTGTGTGAATGATTGTGAAGTCAGTGTAGACCTTGGAGAGCTTTGATATATTTCAGATAAACTAGCCTCTAGGAAGAAAATTGCATTTGTAGTATTTACATTAAAACTGCATTATTTTTGCTTTCAAAATTGTATGCTGTTTGTGTATTAACAGGCAATGCAATGTAATTTATCTGGAGAAGTACAGTAAAATGGTTGATAATCTAAAGGTCCAGCTCAAGACCATAGTCTATTGCAGTGTTGGCGAATCTTTTCGGCACCAAGTGCCGAAACACACACGTGTGGGGGGGGGGGCGCACGTGTGCCAAAAACCGGAAGAGCAGCCGTCAGGTGCTCATGCGTGCAGTGGGAAGATGATCTTCTGTTTTCTGGTGTGCACATGTGCACCGGCCACCTGGTCTTCCAGTGCGATTGCAGGCACCGAAAAAGCAGAAGATCATCTTTGCATGTGCACCAGGCGGCTGCTCTTCTGGGTTCTGGTTCCCCCGCACAGTTGGCTGGTGGGCCAGAGCCCAGAAGAGCAACAGATGATGGCTTGCATGCCTGGATAGATGGCTCAGTGTGCCACTTCCGGCACCTGTGCCATAGGTTCGCCATCATGGGGCTATTGTATTAATGAATAAAGGTGTTGCTACTATTATTGATAACAGTTTTTTAGGGACACTAATTGAGGCCTTCAAATTAAACTTTAGAATTCAACATATAGAAGCTTCCTTTTCCAGCAGGAGCTGTGTATTCGCTTCCTCCCCAACTCAGACTCCCCAGAATCCAAAATCATTTTGAATTACTTCAAGATGATTTTTTTCCAAGGCACGATAAATAATTTAGTTCAACCACTATGCCAAGCCACATACAGCGTTAACTATATTTTGAGATAGTTATCAAAATGATTTTGATTCTGATTTGCTAGCTGATCATAAACTATGATTTGCCAGTTGGAACATCATGCTGGATTGATATGGTGTCTGTATTCCATTCCAATTATTTCATAAATATCTTTTTGTGCTTGAAACCTCACAGTAACAGATGGTGCTTCTTCAATTAAGCCTTAGTTCACTAGTTTCATAGCAGTGAATGGTTAACAAAAGAAATGCCAACTCTATTCAAAACAACAACAACAATCCAGTAATACACCATAATCAGAATTTTGATGTAATTTAATGCAAAATTTCTGGCAAATCATAAAGCATGTAAGATGAATGCTCTGCCCTAGGACTGCCAGTATAAATATATAATCTAATCATTCTTTGTAAATACTCCATTTTCTGCATGTTTAGAAGAAACAGCCTGAGTTCTTCATTAACTTCCTAAACAACTTACTTTAATTTTACCAGAATGTAAATTAAATTAATCAGAATTTTCTGTGAATCTTGAGTGCATTGTTCCATCAATGAAAGCACATTTTATGTCTGAGTGCCATGGTGGATATTTTAAATATATTCTCTATTCTTCATTCAAATTAGGAATATTTAAAATTAAAGCCTTCAATGTTATAAACTCATACATCATCCTTTAATTCCTAAAAACAGGGTGGGCAGCTTAACCTAATTGTTTGTATCAGAGTTTGTTGCAGAAAAATCAAATCCAGAAAGCACACACAGATAACTGATTCAGCTGGATTCATTAACTTCTTTATATACATAATAATAGATGAATAAATGTACAATACCAATAGTAGATTCTTTCAACCTGGTAGAAGTTACATGCAGGAGAAAATAGTTCTCAGAGTTCAGAGCAGTCTAGTTTCAGTTTCGATTCTCAGCACAGACTCAGATCTGTTTAAGCTCCCATTGGCTGACTTAGTTGTTATGCCTATTCATTGGCTGACCTTGTTACCATGTCCCCCCAGTCATGAATATTCTAACAGTTTACACTTCTTGGCCTCACTCAATTGTTTAAAAAATTGTTTCAGATAAGACAGTGATTCCCAAAGTGTGCGCCGCGGCTCCCTGGGGAGCCGTGCTATCGTCATAAGGGCGCCGCGAAATATTCAATTAATACCTGCGCCGGGCGCCCGCTTCCCTCCCTCCTCTCGGGCTTTGGAGGGAAGCTTCTGCAAAAGCCCGGGCATGACAAGTCTCCCAGGCTGAAATTTGCCGAGCTGTACGCGCGCACCTGTTTTCCACGGTGTGGAGCAGCGGCGAGATTCTGGGCGGCGAGCGATGATTCCGGGGGGCATCAGTGGGGGGGGGGCAGGGTCCCCCTCGAGTTCCTCATCTTCCCGGATGGCCCCTGGAATCATCGCTCGCCGCGCAGAATCTCGCCGCTGCTCCACGCCGTGGAAAACAGGCGCGTGCGCACAGCTCGGCAAATTAAAGCCTGGGAGACTTGTTGCCACTCGCCTTTGCAGAAGCTTCCCTCCGAAGCGTTCCAAGGGAGGGCTGTAAACTTCCCTCCGAAGTCTTGGGAAGTTCTGAGGAGCCCCCCAAGGCAAAACGCCGCTGCCAGGTAGCTAAAAGTACGTCTCTGATTCGTCTCTGTCAGTCTCTCTCTGATTCCCTCCCTCACTCCCTCTCTCTGTTCCTCTCTCTGTCTGTCTGTCTCACTCACACACACACACACTGTGGTCACCACAGTGTGTGTCTGTGTGAGTGAGACAGACAGACAGAGAGAGGAACAGAGAGAGGAAGTGAGAGAGGGAATCAGAGAGAGACTGACAGACAGACACACACACACACACACACACAGAGGGGGAGGGAGGGAGAGAAAGATAGACAGACAGAGAGAGACACACACACAGAGTGAGTGATTAAGTGAATGAGTGAGAGACAGACACACCCACATACACAGAGTGACAGAGAGAGAGGAAGGGAGGGGAGAGAGAGAGGGGGAGACACACACACACACACACACACACAGAGTGAGTGAGAGACATACAGACACACACACACACACACACACACAGAGTGACAGAGATGGGGGAAGGAGGAGAGAGAGACAGAGATACAGAGAGAGAGAGAGAGACAGATCGACACCCAGAGAAAATGACAGAGGGAGACAGAGAGGGAGGGAGGGAGAGAGAGACAAAGAGCCAGAGAGAGAGAGAGAAAGAAAAAGAAAAAAAGAAAGAAAGTGGGAGAGAGAGATGAAAGAAAGAAAGAAAAACAACATATGACCACAATTGAGCCCAAAATTTTGGTTGCTAAGCAAGAGCGGCTCTCCAAATAAATTTCAATCGTGGTTTTGGCGAGATTTGGCTCAGTTGAAAAAAAAGGTTGCCCACCACTAGGCTGGGGTGGTGGTTAAGTTACTTTTCAAAAGCTATTTTTTTGATCCAAGATTTGAGAAGTTGTGCAGCGAACAACAAGCCCATCCATCCCATTAATAATTTTAAATCATTAAACGATGTTCAATAAATTGTGAATTTAAAGCTCGTGTTTAATTTATTTTTCAATTAACCTAACCTTAACGAACTAAAAAGTAGATTTCCAAATCCTTAAAAAGTCAAAAATTAAAAAAAATCGGATGTACCTATTAAGGGAGCCGCGGAAAAAATCTGAAGTGTTATGGGAGCCGCAAACCGAAAAAGATTGGGAACCTCTGAGATAAGAGATACTGTGTACTGCCTTTCTTTGATACCTGCTGTTTGGCAAAAAGAGAGAGGGTATCAGGAAAGGAAAGGAAAGAAAGAGGAACTACCAACATAGATGTGGATATCCATGTTACATTTTTTTCTTTCCCCTTTTGGTCTTGGGTCTATTCCTCCCTTGCTTCAGCCCCACCCATTAAAGATATTTTCCCCTCTTCAAGTGGGAATACAATTTATGATAGCAAAGAGGCTGCTCATCCTCCAGCAATAGCAGTATTTTAGGAAATAACTGGAACAGCATCCATGGTGCCCAAACATTGGCATAAGATTCTTTCTGTTGTAGATGTGGCAGCATCTTTGTATAACTATGACATCAATAACGCATTATAGATTTTGAACCATGGGCAGGAAACCAATTCAGGAAAAAGACTTAGGAACACAAAACTTTGTTATGTCCCTACAAATCTTCTCCTGAAAACTCCACTGCAATGGTTCAGGGGTTCCCTTTTGTCTCAACTTTTTCTTCACCACAGAATCCCTTTAAATACCTTTTTGTAGCCGTGGACCATGACCACAGACCACCAAGATTTAACTCAATATTTAAATTGAGTTAAGAACCACTGCTCTACTGTATATGAAAACATGGTAATGTCATAGAAGACTTTGTACATGTTCTGAAAAGCCAGACATTTTATGACTAATGTCAGTGTTTCAAAAAATTCTTGCCAATATATGGAGAGTTCGCTTGGGTTTCCCCACAATCTCTTTGCAGTTTTTTTTTTAATTCCCATCAAGCAACCACCCACATTTAATCTTTCCTTGCTGCTCAATTTTTAAATCCCATCCCCCATCATTGTTCCAAATAAATATGCTAAACTGCATGATTGGTACAGTAAAAGTCATAATGCAGCCTTCTGGCTCCAATAAACTCTCCAGTTTCAGGAGTATTTAGGGAATCATCTTGAACTACAAGCTGTTAGAACTCCAAAAAGTCTTTCCAGATGCTTTGCTAATCTGATATACACACAGTGGTGTTCCCCTTTGTTCCAAGTCAACAACTCATTTGGGTTCAATTGCAGCCGTATGCAGATACATGACATTTCCTGAAGAGCAGCAGAGTGAAGTAGGGTTTTTATTATTATTTTTTGCCAACTGGCCTCTGAGGAGCCTTTTATCTGTTTTAAAAACACCCTGTGGAGAAAAATGCTAGTTCTGTGTCTTTTTGTACTTTCCTTTTTTCAGTGGGCAAAGCATTTAAGTGTATTGCTTTTTCTGCCTTGAAGAAGTCAGAGAGAGAATGTAGGGCTCTCCATTAGCTTCAGTTAATCCTCAGAGAACTGGAGCATCCTATTGTGACTACAGGACATATCGTACTTGAGAAAGTAGCTATGGATTTGTGTTACATTTTCTCATTCTTTTGGGTGTACATGCTTTGTTAGCATACATTTTCTTTAACACTGAAATTCTTAGAGCTTGTGAATTCCAGTACATGGAATGGATGTTACTCTGTTAAATTAAGGAGTATTTTCTGGGTGAGATTCACTGGACACACACACACAATATAAACAGTATATAAATATATATACTGTGTGTATATATAAAAGGAGGACTCCTGCAAGTCCCTTGTACTGCAAGGCGATCAAACCGGTCAGTCCTGACTGCTCTTTAGAAGGCCAGATCCTGAAGATGAAACTCAAAACACTTTGGCCACCTAATAAGAAGGAAGGACTGACTGGAGAAGAGCCTAATGCTGGGAAAGACTGAGGGTAAAAGAAGAAGGGGATGACAGAGAATGAGGTGGCCGGATAGAATCACCGAAGCAGTCGGCGTGAGCTTAAACTGACTCCGGGGGATGGTAGAGGACAGGAAGGCCTGGAAGAACGTTGTCCATGGAGTTGCAATGGGTCAGACATGACTTCGTAAACTAACTATGTACACTATATTGCCAAAAGTATTCGCTCACAACTGAGTCTGATTATGTGGATGGGTGAGCGCATACTTTTGGCAATATAGTGTATGTATCAGGGGTGGGTTCTAGCCAGCATTACTGCCGGTTTGCTTCTGCACGCACTTTGCGCACGCCTGCACGCTGGATGTGCGCTGTGTGCCCATGCACAGTTCACTGGAAATTGTTCTGCGCAGGTGCAGAACTCTAAAAAAAAGATGGTGGCGGCGGTGACCAGGAAACTGGTTCGGGGGCATGGCCAGCCTGGGTTGCTGCCGGTTCTGTGACCCATGCCGGCATATCACTACCAGTTCAAGTGAACCGGGACAAACTGGTAGGAACCCACCTCTGGTATGTATGAATGTATGGATATGTGTCTGTCTGTATGTAACAGAATAACAAAATATTGGAGTTGGAAGGGACTTTGGAGATCTTGTAGTCCCTCTGCTCATGAGCAGGCCCTATACCATTTCAGATATATACTGTATATGAAAAGGAGCCATTTTTAATTCAAAACTTTGTAAGAGAAGCTGTGTATAATTTAAAGAAATTGTTACTCTGTTTCTAAAATGTAGATTTCCTAGTTTGTTAATGCATTTTGGGTTCATCAGCATTTCCTCCATTCCATTTATATTTTATATACTTTAGAGAGCAGGAAGCTAAACTCCAGTTTAATGTAAAAGTTTTTATATCTTGCCTTCTGTAGTATATCTTTAACTGGCAGGGTTATTTTTAGTCATTTATAAATGGAAAAAAACCTTTACTTAAGGCAATGACTTTAATTATGAATTTTTGGAAGTTTAAATTTCTGAGTCTACTTTGTTGTTTGCATATTTGCAGTGATCAAAAGGCTTGTGAAACTTCTGTCATTTCGTCTAATCAAAGTCATGAATTTCAGTTGCTAAATTATATTTCTTAAAAATTTAGACAGGACAGTAGAAAGGTGGAAACAAATACTCCCAATGCTTGCATGTAGATTGGTGAAATTTTTTTACTGAAGGCCTTGAGAAAGTTTTAAGAAGTGAGTCACCTTACATGGGTATAACTTTACCATTCTTTTACTTCTAGTTGTTCCACCTAGTAGTCACTGGCATGTTGCCAGCTACTATTACCCAGGCAGAATAATAGAGAAAACACCTGAATCAAGCAAAAGTCAGAATTGCCTTCCTGAAGATTTGTTCTGCCAGCTACATTTTCGAAAGATAAACTCTGTCTATATGCCAAACTTGTTTCCTTTATAGCTCCTGAAAAGCTACATTCCTCCTCTCTTCTTCTTCTTCCTAGTTTAGGGACATGCTAACCTCACTGTAAAACCTGGCACTCTATTCAGAATTGACATCCAAAGGACATTTTTTATTTCGATTTTTTAAAACAGAAAATACATATTTACCATGTTTCCCAGAAAATAGGACAGGGTCTTATTTTCTTTTTACCCCTGAAATAAGCACTTGGCGTTATTTTCAAGGAGGTCTTATTATTTTTGAGGTTAAAGGAGGAGGCGAGCGTGGTCACCTTATGGCTGCTGCTGTGTTGCAATATTTTTGGGGGCGGGCTTATTTTGGGGGAGGGCTTATTTTAGTGCATGTGCTCAAAAGCCCGATTTGGCTTATTATCCAGGGAGGTCATATTTTGGGGAAAATTGTGGTGGTGGGGGAATTCAGGTGTATAAAGAAAATAATGAATTTGGAAAAAAAAACCAGAGAGGGAAGAAAGAAGCCATTCTTAAAACTTTTTAAAAGATCTGGTGAATATTTAGGTTAAGAATAGAGGAGAAACAAAGATGATTCTCGTGAGACATTTTACTGGCAGAAGTATTAAATCAAAACAGGATTTCTGTCAAGAATGGAGGAATGATCTATATTTGACTAGCTGAAATTAATTAAAGCTGTACATAATATTGTAGGAAGTTCTAAGCTTGAGGGGCCCTTGATGCTCTCTCAGCCTGGTTGTTTTCTTATCTAGTTTGGGTTTCATTATCCCAAACAAGGTAACATCATCAATACTGAGTACCTAATTTGGGTTGTCAGACCTGGAAGCCATCTTTTGCAGTGGGCCTTCAGGCCTGCCACATTTTCTACTGTGGGAAAATGGGAGGGGAGATTATATGGAGTATGGGAGATATATAGTCTAAATAACATTCTTTTCTCAGAGAGTCAAGGACATCTTGCCCTGCAGCTGCGATGGGGTGACGTGACTGGGAGGCATCTCCAGTTTTGGATGGTGCATTGATTGGGCCATGTGATGGACATGTGTGTGCTGGGCAGGGACTTGAAATTTCACTTGGGAGGGGAAAACCTGGAAACTTTCAGATTCGGGTTTTCCCAGATGTGCCAATATGGCATCTCTAATAAAATGGGGTCTTCTTTCGTTGGGGATGTTACTTGGAACCCTAACATGGGTAATGAAACAACCATGAAGCTCTGCCTAGTTGTGCTTAGAGAGCACCAAGAGCCCCTTATTTCAACCCTGAACTATCAATATTCTCCTTTGTTAGCTCTAGACGTGCAAGTGGAACCTTCCCCTTCCTTGTTCTTGTTCATACAAGTATTACATTTTTCTCACGGTATTAAAAAGCATGAAGTTGATTTACAAGTTGCCAAAACACATTAAGTATCATGAAAAGGGATGTTTGTGGATTTTATTTTATAAGAAGTCAAAATGGCAGCTGTGATGGCGCGATGGAAGCTCTGCCTAGTTGTGTGTGTGCATTGCACATACACAATGCACATAAAAAACAGCTGGAACTTTCATTACCTCACCAGGGTTGCCCTCTTTACTTTTTTGGGCCTTGCTGTGCAGACATATCTGGAATATATCTAGAGACGCCAGATTCTCAAACTGAGACATGTTTGTATCTAACCTATATGGAACTGCAGGAACGAGTGCCAATTGGTACTGAAAAGAATATGAATAAAAAATAACTTTAGAAAGTTTCCTCCATTTTATATTTAATGAAGCTGTTCTCTCCTGACAATACGTTTGGATTAAAAAGAAAAGAAAAGAAAAGTTAGAACTGCCTCCCGTCTTACAAATAGGCTAAAATTGGCAAGGGAGAAGAGGGAAGCTTTATTCCTTACTGCAGTTGTAAGAGCAAAGACTGCAGTATCTGAACATAGAACCTAGAGTAAGAAGGTTGGAAGGGACCTTGGAGGTCTTGTAGTCCAACCCTCTGCTTAAGCTTATACCATTCTGGACAAATAACTATCCAATCTCTTCTTTAAAAACTCCAGTGATGTAGCACTCACAACTTTCAGAGGTAAGCTTTCCATTGATTAATTGTTGGAAAGTCTTGGGTTCTCCTAGATATAACTTCATGTTCAGTGCCAAAAAAGGTAAGCTTGGAGAAGTAACTTATATAGTAGGAAAATGGGGAAGAGGGTCACTAGTTCATTTGCTACTTGCTAAAAAATCTTCCTTTCAATATATCATCAGTATCCTAAGCAAAGTTTTGCAGCCTTGACTCAAACTAGATAGAAGCTTGGAAGCATTTTCCAAATTAGCATACACTGAAAAAGAAAAAGAAAAGAAAAAAAAATCATGTGTGAAAACTTCGCTTCACAGGAAGCTAAGCTCAGAATGGCATTTTATACTGAGGGTCTGTTGCAAGTTAATCCATTCCAGATACTCCTGCTGATTCCTTTCCTACTGAATGTTGAAATTCTCCTGGAGAATTTAGACAGATTGGCTTTGTAGACAGGATGTTTTCCTATTTGTACATTTTTGACTAAATTGCAAGGAGTGAAGGTACAGAAGATGTGTCATCACTGTGGATCAGTCTTGTAAAAAAAAACAAAAAACCACTGTGGCGTTGGAGGTAATTAGAGCTTGCTTTCTGGCAGTTTTTGTGTTAGATGTGTGCAGTAGTTTGTGCTGTGAGCTTTTCTTTGGGAGTGCAAATTGTGTATGGAACTACTTCCTCTTAAACTGTGTCAGGCATTGCCTTTGACCCAGATTGAAAACCTTCTGGAAGTGCTCCTTTTGAATCCTCTGGGGTGATTAATACATCCCTTAATTGGATTTGTACTTGTTTGAGGTATCTGTGTTGGCAGAAGGATGTGGCGATGATAAACATGGTGAATGTAGAAAGGTCATTTTCTATGTAAGGAAGTTACTATAACAACAGATGTATAACAAGCTAAGGTCATCCTCTCCATTGACTGGAACTGATTACGACTGCCAAGCCCGGTTATGAGGCTTAGGAATTGCAAATGGTTCGATTTATGCTCCTAGCTTAGAGTGACACAGGCATCTCAGGAAAATCAGTGAATCGTCTTGGTCAAGGGCAGCCAGTCTTAGAAGCATTCCTGTCTGGAATCCGCACTGCATATCGGATATTAACACAATTGAGCGAATCCAGAGGTATTTCACAAGAAGAATACTCCACTCCTCTACTAGCAACAGTACTACTGGGCTTGGACAACCTAAAACTACGCCGCCTATGTTCTGAGTCCGACCTAAGCATAGTACACGAAATTATCTGCTACAACGTCCTACCTGTCAATGACTCCTTCAGCTTCAACCGCAATAATACATGAGAACACAATAGATACAAACTCAAGGTAAACTTCTCCAAACTGAATTGCAGAAAATATGACTTCAGCAACAGAGTGGTCAATACCTGGAATGCATCATCTGACTCTGTTGTTACACCCTCAACCCCCAAACCTTAACCTCAGATTGTCTACTGTTGACCTCACCCCATTTCTAAGAGGTCTGTAGGGGGCATGCATAAGCTTGCCAGCGTGCCCAACGTTCCTGTCCAATTGCTCCTATTTATTTGTACCCGTTTCCTGTGTCCTTATTCATGTTTGCTCTTATTCCGGTTATCTTGTACATGAGGGACAAACTAAATTAATAAAATAAATAAATAAATAAATAAATAAATAAATAAATAAATAAATAAATAAATAAATAAATAAATAAATAAATAAATAAATAAATAAATAAATAAATAAATAAATAAATAAATAAATAAATAAATAAATAAAAATATATAAAGTATTTCTAGCTAGTCATTGAAGCAGGGAGAGAGTGAATCATATTTACCCACTCCAGATAGTCACCACTGCTTCCACTACTTTTGTGTTGCACTAAAGTGCTCACCTATCCATAGCTGTGCTGCAACAGCCGATAGAGCAGGGGTGTCAAACTCAAGGCCTGGGGGGGAGGTCAGATCCAGCCCGTGGAGTGCTTAGATCTGGCTCACGGAGCCGCCCTAGAAACAGCAAAGGACCGACCTGGTGCCTCTGCCAGCGAAAATGGGCTCCCGAGCTCCATTTCCGGTTTTGACGGCTTCCTACAATCTTCTGCCAGCGAAAACGGAGCTCGGGAACCTGTTTTCGCTGGCAGAGTTCTTGGGTCACCATAGGCACCCCTGACATAAGTGATGTCAAGCTGGCCACACCCACCATGGCCACGCCCCCTCCAAGGTCAAACATGACCCGGATGTGGCCCTCAATAAAATCGAGTTTGACACCCCTGCCTTAGAGCAACCTATTCAGTGGATGCTCCAGAAAACCTAGGTAGACTTAAGACCACAGTTTAGCCCGAACCTTCTGTTCCTAAGTGAAACAGTTGTTAAGTGAGTTTTATAACCTTTCTTGCTAGGAAAGAAAGAGTGAATCCCTGCAGTTGTTAAGCTAGTAACAGGGTTGTTAAGTGAACCTGGCTTCCCCACTGACTTTGCTTGTCAGAAGATCACAAAAGGGAATGACATGATCCCAGGACACCACAAAGGTCATAAGTATGAGTCAGTTGCCAAGTATCTGAATTTTAGTCACGTGACCATGGGGATGTTGCAACAGTTGTAAGTGTAGAAAACGGTTATTAGTGACTATTTTTCAGTGCCGTTGTAACTTCAAATGGTCACTAAATGAACAGTTCTAGGTCAAGGACTACATGTAATAATTTTCTGCCCATAGCTTTTGGTTACAGGCTCTCTCAGCACAATCATGTTCAGATGAATGGACTTCAATTCCCAGAAATCTCAGCAGCATCCACACATGCTCAGCAGCATCCAGCCCTAAGGAATTCTAGGGGCTGAAGGCATAGGGAAGTTGCCACGATTGGGAAAGACCATTCTAGTATCTCTCAGCAGATCCAGCATTTCAAAGAGAATATTGTCAGGCACTAAAAGCAACTTCTTCCTGCTGTGTCAGCCACTCAAAATGCTTGTTCCACCATGGAGCAAAATATTGTAGATGAGATAGTCACTGAGTCTCAAGTGATTAAAAGTAAATGTATACTGCAGCAGGACACTGTTGTGGACCACCAGTGGCCAGCACCGCTGGCAGTAGATTCGGACAGTGAGGAGGTTGGGGAGGAACATGGGCCAGTCCTGGAGTCTGGGGAAGGCTCTGATGAGGGCTCTGTGTCGGAGGCAGAGAGGGGGCCAGGGCCATCTGGGAGTTATCAGCTGCCTTCAGAGTCAGACATCAGTAAGGCAGACGAACAGCTGGAGCCTGTTCCCAGTGTGCGCATGCGCAGAGTTGCCAGACAAAGGGAATAGCTAAAGAACAGGGGTCGACTTGGGAGTAAGGCCACAGGTGGACAATGAATGGCCCCTCCCAGAGGAAATAAAAGAGGAGCGAAAGGGGAGTGGAGTTTGCAGGAGACAATTAGTTCGATTAATTGGTTCGTGACTCTCAGAGACTCCTTGCCAAGTTTTGCAGATATCAGCCTGTCAGCTCTTCAAGCCAGGTAAGGTCTGTGACTGTAAATCCTCCCTTGAAAGACTTTGCTGGATATGTATGAGCAGAATTCACAGTAAATTAATAAAAGGGTTTTTTTGCCGGGACAAGGAGTTTGCTTCATGCTCTTGGGAAGCCTACATCAGAACAGACACTGCCAAAACAAGCAATATAAGGAAACACTGTCTCCTGCCCTAGAGAGAACTGATTCTTCTACCTTATAATGTAAAGTGGGGAGGAGAAAAAGAGGCAAGACATTTGAACAGTAATAAATAGAATGTACATTGGATACTTAGCAACTGTTGGAATTCTTTCTGAATAGCATCTGAGGAGCGGAAAATAAAATCTATTTTCAGAGGTTCTTAGAGTCTTGGGTGTATGCAAAGCTGTTTCAAGTCCAGCCTGCAGGTGAAAAAAAACTAACATTAATCTGCAAAATTGTTTTAGTTCCAGCCTGCAGAGGGAAAAAACCCTAACATTAATCTGTGTTGATGTTGTAAATGGCTTATTGAACTCTGTCCATTCTAGGGATTTCAATATTTCATTTATTTCAGGGGTTGCCTTACTCAATGCAGCAGTGAATCGCAATAGCACTTAAACTTACATACTGCTTTATGGTGCTTTACAGCCCTCTCTAAGTGGTTTACAGAGCCAGCATATTGTCCCCAACAATCCGGGTCCACATTTTACCCACCTCAGAAGGATGGAAGGCTGAGTCAACCTTTGGCCTGGTGAGATGTGAAGTGCCAAATTGCAGTCAGCCAGCAGAAGTAGCCTGCAGTACTGCACTCTAACCACTGCGCCACATCAACTCTTTCCTGCAATTTGCTGTTACGAACCACCTTCACCACTCCAAAGAACTAGGCTAGGGAGATGGGAACAAGGATAAATATAGAGAAATGGTTTCTCCTTTCTAAAAATAAAAATAAGTAAAAAATAAAATCCAGGGCCTATTTAAGCCCAGCAGCTGGTAGACAAATTGTAAAGGTCTAGGACTCTAGGTCATCTTAAGCATGTTACCAGCTTATCAATTCCAAACACGAAAAACATATATTTAATCTAGCATTTTATTGGAAAAAAAGCATAAAAGAAAAGGAATAATATGGATGGGAATCCCGAAGAAAGATGTAGATTTCAGGTGTGATGGTAAATAATAAACAAAGCGACAGTAACTAGGTTCATCTGTAATTGAGATGAACCCTGAGGGAAAATAGCTGTGAGAATAATTAGGTGAAGCTCTGACATATCCAAAGTAAATCCAAAAACGTAATGCAGTCCGACTGATTGTTTTTTGGAATCTTGGTTCAAGAGATTTCTTTTTTCGTAGAACTTTAAAAGATTGATATTTCTAAATTTTCTCTTTTTGGTCTTTCCATGTGAAGATTTGGAAGACAAAAATCATTCCCCCTTGCCATTTAATCTCAAGAAGAGACGTTATTAGTGATAAAGATAAATAATTCATAGGCCGACTGTGGTTATACTGCTGATACGGTGGGAACCCGTAGGCATTACTGCAGAAATGCCTGCCACAAGGAAAATAGCAACTACACAGAGAGAGAACCTAACAGAAGGTGTGTGGCTACGATTCGCTTAAAATCTTGAAATATGTTGGCACAGAACTGGAACAATTCAAGCAGAAATGCTTCTGCTATTTCTCACTTTCTGGGATATTACAAACCCTGCAAAAGACATCTAGCTCCTGTCATAAATCAATTCAGAGATACTCTTGAATGTGTGAGGCAAATCTTTTATGTTTACCATTGATTTGGTTATACAGGTAGTCCTCAACTTACAGCAGTTCATTTAGTGATGGTTCGAAGTTACAACGGCACTGAAAAAAAGGGACATCACATGACCATTTTGCACACTGATGACTGTTGCAGCCCCATGGTCACATGATTTATAACTGAATGCTTGACAAGTGGTTCAGATTTAAGGCAAAGTCAATGGACTTGGGGTGAACGCCCTCTGTTATCTCTCTGCAACTTTCACATTTGCCTTCCCTGTAGTAACATAAAAAGGCCAATTTTGCATTGTTTAATGTTCTTCGTGCAAGTTTGTCTGGGTGATCATGTTCCCTTTTGATTGTTTAGTTTGTTAATTATGTATTCTTCTAAAATTGTAAACTGTTCAAAGTCTTTTTGGAGAGGTGCACTGAACGCCTGCAGCACAACAGAATTGTAAAAAGATTCAGAAAATTTCTTTGGATCAGAAGACAGCCCTCAATTCTTTTACTTTAGAATTCCCCGTGATTCCCTAAACTTCTTATTTGCCAAAGAAAGAATGGAGGGACATATCAATGCCTTCCAGGGAAAAATAATGTTGTGGTGCTGACTAGCTCACTCCTACCATGGCCACGCTCACCCAGCAATCAGAGAGAGAACCCTTTGCTAAAAATTTTAAAGCCCACCCCTGGGGGAATTCTAGGTTCCCCAGAACATCACTTTTGAGGTTCTGGTATGTGATTTTCCTGATACTGTGCTGGCCAGAGACCTTTGGGATTCCTGTGGTTTACAAGTACCAACAGTGAATCAATAATAAAGAACATTAAACAAGATATTTTAAATTTTGGCTTCTTAAGCTGTGGTTTCTCCAATAGATATCATTTAGTCAGCTAAATAAATGCTGCTAAAGGGATCTTGGGATTCTCCATAGTGAGGGGGAGGAGTATCCAGGATGGGTTGACCTTGTCCTCTCTTGATTGGGCTGAGTCAGATAAGCTCTTTAGGCCACGCCCTGGTCACCAGGTACTACCCCAGTTATTGACTCAGCCCTCAACTGGGCGGTTATGCCACCCAGGAACTCCTGAGAATCCTAAGAAAAAAACTAGAGACCTTTTAAAAGAAGCACAAAACGGCCTGAGTGAGTATCTGAGCTCCCCGAGCGGAGAAAAAAAATTGCCAAAAGCCCCCTTGGGGGCGGCAAGCTGCCCAGGCATCTGAGTGAGACAAGTATCACTCAGAAAAGGAATTCTGCCGGGCAAGCAAGAAGCAGAGGGCACAAGCCTGCCAAAGAGACTCACAGAAAGCCTGGTGGGGCTAGGAGCAGTTGCCATTAGCCCCCCAGGGGCGGCACACAGCCTAGGTCACTAAGGGCGACCTGGGTCACTCAGCAAGGACCGCCAGCCGCTCTACAATGCTGAGCCTCTGCAAGCCTCACCAGAGCACAGCGGGAGCCTGGAGCAGAGCTCATTTATGAGACAACGCTTCCAGAAGGCTAATTCCACCCGCAGCAAGGGGCGCGGCGGCCCTTTGAACATAAGCCCGCTTTTCAAGCCCGGATTGAAGCCCCCTTTGAATTTCGGCGCGAATCGCCTTGGGGACCATGGGCTCCAAGATGGCGGCCCCCTGCTCCTCCGAGGACACGAGCCGGAATCTGGTCCCTGCAGCTATGACCAACAGCCCTGCCAGAGAATCTCCAAACAGGTTTGAAACCCCTCCGGGGGCCTTTTCCGCATGGGGGCAGCAGCAGCAAGGCTAAAGCAAAGCCAAGCACATTCCCCACCAGGGCTCACAAGAGTACAAAACGCGGCAGAGTTCTGAGCAGCCCAAGCCGCATGCGTTTGTTTGGACCTCAGGGGGAGGGGCAGAGCCAGCTCCTTTCTGGCGCGAATCGCCCTCCTGAGGAGATTTCAAGCCGTGGGGGAGGGGCTCTAGCATGGGAAGGAGCCAGTTCCTCTCACCTCTGAGGGGGCGGAAGGAGGCTAAAGATGCCCCACAGCTGCAGCTGGCCCCTTGCCAGACACTTCCCCTAAGGAAAGGGGGGTGGAACCCCCACGGCAAAACCAAAGGAAAAATTCCTACCAAAATATAGGGAAATTAATTGGAAATAAATTCCTCCCTCCTACTTCAATGTTTGGATGATATTGCACCCATATCCTGCAACTTTTAGCAAATGCCCATGGCAATTATTTAAGACCTTTGTTACTCTGCTTTACCAAGCTGGTTTACAAGTAATATGAAAAATTAAAACCTGCCACGTACTGTTGTCCCCAGAACTGGGCTCTTGCTTGGTGTCGAAGCTGATAAGTCACCGGACACAAGGTGTGATGCAGAATTATACTTTTATTTTGTGCATTGAGAGTGGCCAAACGCCAATATTGTGCCACTCTCATTGCATCCGCAGAGAACCGCCCTGCCGCCCTGTTTCAGGTGTCCCGCTCCCTCTTGTTTCAGAGGCCGCGGGAGGCCCCTCTACAGGGCAGAGCAGAGGAATTTGGGAAATATCTGCAGGATAAAATCGCTCAAATCCGGAAGGATTGGGCCCCTGTTAGTGGTCCAATGGAGACGTCCGTGGCGAGTCTTGAGGAATTGACCTGGGAGGAGTTTGACTTGGTTGCCATCGAGGATTTGGACAGAATGCGTGGACGACTGCGACCCACCACATGTTTATTGGACCCGTGCCCCTCCTGGCTTGTACTGGCATCCTGGGAGGTTACACGAGACTGGCTCCTGGACCTAGTGAACACTTCGCTGAGTGAGGGGTCTCTCCCGGCCGCCTTGAAAGAGGCGGTGGTGAGACCCTTGCTCAAGAAGCCTTCCCTGGATCCTTTGGAGCTGGCCAATTATCG
The DNA here is from genome assembly GCF_964273705.1 of Natrix helvetica. NCBI lineage: Eukaryota > Metazoa > Chordata > Lepidosauria > Squamata > Natricidae > Natrix > Natrix helvetica. Next base: position 240,155,947 of record NC_138548.1, on the reverse strand, counting down.
TCCTGTCTCCAACCTTCCCTTTTTGGCGAAGGTTGTAGAGAGTGTGGTGGCCTACCAGTTTCCACGGCATCTGGAGGAAAATGATTATCTAGACCCGCGCCAGTCCGGCTTCTGCCCCAGTCACAGCACGGAGACGGCCTTGGTCGCGTTGGTGGATGATCTCTGGAGGGCCAGAGATAGAGGTTGTTCCTCTATCCTGGTCCTATTAGACCTCTCGGCGGCTTTTGATACCATCGACCATGGTATCCTGCTGCGCCGGCTGGAGGGGTTGGGGGTCCGGGGCACCGTTTTGCGGTGGTTCGGCTCCTATCTTTCTGGCCGGACGCAGCGTGTGTTGGCAGGGGAGGAGAGGTCGACCCTACGCCCCCTTACTTGTGGGGTGCCACAGGGGTCGGTCCTCTCGCCACTCCTGTTCAACACATATATGAAGCCGCTGGGTGAGATCATCCGTGGTTTCGGGGTGGGATACCATCTGTACGCTGATGATACTCAGCTGTACTTTTCCACCCCGAACCACCCCAACGAGGCCATCGAAGTGATGTCCCGGTGTGTGGAAGCCGTATGGATCTGGATGGATGACAACCGACTCAAACTCAACCCCTCCAAGACGGAGTGGCTGTGGGTACCGGCTCCCCGGTTCAGCCAATTAATTCCATCATTGGCCATCGGGGGCATTCAACTTGCCCCCGTGGAGCGGGCGCACAATTTGGGCGTCCTCCTGGATGCCCGGCTGTCCATGGATGACCATGTGACAGCCGTGGCAAGGGGGGCGTTCCACCAGGTTCGCCTGGTGCGCCAATTGCGCCCCCTACTGGACCGGGACACCTTACGCACAGTCACTCATGCGCTGGTGACGTCTCGCTTGGACTACTGTAACGCTCTCTACATGGGGCTTCCCTTGAAATACACCCGAAGGCTACAGTTGGTCCAGAACGCAGCCGCGCGGGTAATTATGGGGAGTACTAGGTACTCCCATGTGACACCGTTCCTGCGCGAGCTGCACTGGCTTCCTGTGGTCTATCGGGTGCGTTTCAAGGTTTTGATAACAATCTTTAAAGCGCTCCATGGCTCAGGACCTAGTTACTTGCGGGATCGTATTCTGCCCCATACATCCCTGCGACCAATCCGCTTGCACAGAGAGGGCCTCCTCCAGGTGCCGTCCACCAGACAGTGTCGAGGGGCGGCGCCTAGGAGTAGAGCCTTCTCTGTGGCGGGCCCAGCCCTGTGGAATGACCTCCCTCCGGATATTAGGAATACCTCTGACCTCCGCTCCTTTCGTGTAAAGCTCAAGACCCACCTTTTTCAAGTTGCTGGCCTGGCTCAACTTTGATCCAACTATATCGCTCCTGACGGGTTTTTTTATTTGGGGTATTTTAATTGCATTCAATTTATTTAGGGGTTTTTAAACATTGTGTTTTTACTTGTTTTTATCTATCACTTCACCTCCTCCTTGTATATGTCGTGTATATGTCTTGGTATATGTTTTGTTATATGTATGTCGATATATTTATTTCCTATGTTTTGTTGTATGCCGCCCCGAGTCCTTCGGGAGAGGGTGCGGCTAAGAAATAAATTATTATTATTATTATTATTATTATTATTATTATTATTATTATTATTATTATTATTATTATTATTATTATTATTATTATTATTTGGTACCAAGATATAAGGACCCTGGTTTGAAAAGCTAACCAAGGGCCAACTTTTATAGTCAAAGAATGGTCACATTCAATCCTTTGTCCTTTCCCTAATAATGCATGCATAACAGATAATATTGATTGATTATTTGGATTTCAGCCCCCCATAACCCTTACGCTTGTTATGTTAAATAGCTAAATATTACCTCACCTGTGTCAGGCGTGCCTCCTTTAATATCCAAGAAAGAAAACCCCCAACTCCATTTGAGTAGAGATAAAGGTACTTTTACTAGACACGAAATGAAAGCAGCAAAAGAAATGCAAGATCTGAGACAAAAAGGTGCAAACATGTACATATCAAACGTTTGCCCAGGACCCTGCCCCCCAAGTTACCCCATCCCAATGTCTAATCTGCAACTCCCAAAGGTGTCATGTGCGGTGCATTTCCAAGAGGCTTCATTCAGTTGGTATGCAGAGATGGTTGACCTTAACCAAGCCCAAACACGAGCCATTAGCATGCACAGAAAATGATGAGAACAAAACTCCCTTCATCATAACTCCTCCAGCACCAGCAATTCCCCCCCCCCCCACAAATACCACAAGCCCCACTCCTCCCGTTTCTATGGCAGCTGATAGCAAACAAGCAAAGTAGAGGCTGACAAGAGGTTTTTCACCCCAATGTGCCAGTTATGTGGTTTGGAGTTTTTCTTATAAGTGAGCTATTCTTGTTCCTAATATCCTGGCTAGTGGTTTTAAGGTGCTAACTTCTGTCTTGTTAATGTGCAGCCCCCCCTCCTTCCTATTGCAGAGCATAATAAAAGAACAAACAGTTTTATCTGAGGCATCTCCCCGGTGATCCCCCTCCTTCCGCAGAGAAAAGTAAAAGCAGTTTAAATTTTTTGACTGAAGCAGCAACCCCCCCCCCCCTTCAGTGAGAGAGACAGGAAAGGAGCAAAGCTCTTAATTGTCAAGGCAAAGAAATGAAGACAAGAGAAAATGCTTTATCAGAATTCATATTCCTCACTCTCATGTCCATTCCGTCCATACCTGGGTCCTATCTCCACATGTAACCCTTCCTCTGATCCACAGGACCTCATCTGTACATACATTCCATCATCTGATCCTTCAGTACAACTATAACTGAAACAAGTTATAGTTATTTGGAGTTGCTGTTTCTGAAGATGATGTACGAGCATGTATATCTCTATGAAAATACATATCTTTTTTAAAATTGCTAAGGTTACAGAAGGTTAACTGCTGTAAAGGAATGGGACAAGCTTCATAGCTGCATTCTCTTTTGGCATTTCTGATAAATAATTTGTCCCATGAATTTTCACATGGTTTAGCTGTTTGTTAGGCTAACATCTGTTGCGACTGAATAACATGTTCCTTTTTTCCCCCTGTCCATTTAGCAATTGTCTCGGTCCTTAGCAGCAAAATTCATTCACTTTTGAAAACTAAATTATATGTGTGTTGGTCTTTTAGGTTAGTAATAGATACTGACGAAGTGGAGTTGATTGAAATCAAATTGTTTTAGAACCACAATTTAATTATTTAAATCACTACTCAGGAAGATTTGATTTGATTTCTGTCATGATGTATTCACTAATCAAGAGGATCCTATAATCACCATTTCCAGTAGCAATGCATTACTGTTTTATTTTACAGCCTGAATGCATATTTTTCTGTGCATGCAGAGAGGTGTATATTTTACCTTTTAGAAGATAAATACTGTGTAAAACAATTATTTACTCATTTTTAGAGATTGATTTTAGTTTTAAAAAATATGAATGGTTTTTGCCCTCCCCTGACTTCAGGAAACCATCTGGAACCTAGATAGAATGAAAAACAGGCCCAACAGGCCAACTGGAAGTTTGTTGGGCCTGTTTTTCGCCCTCTCCAGACTCTGGAGGCTTTCCTGAAGCCTAGGGAGGGCAACAACGGCCTCCCCCGGAGTTTTTGCCCTTCCCATGCTTCAGAAAATCCTCCGGAGCATGGGGTGTGTGAAAATCCCCCCCCCCCGTGCCGGGGGGGCACTTGCACATGCACTAGGGGGGAGGCGGTTGCACATGCGTCGTTGAGGGGGTCGTGGGCATGATAGCTTTGGCACACATTTAGAAAAAGGTTAGCCATCACTGATATATACCGTATTTTAGAATCGGAAAATTCTTCCTGAAATTTCAGGATTGGAGAATTCTGTTCTTCTAAACATGTTCTTAAATTCTTTTTCTGTCACTACCTATTCCTCCAACTCAAAGATGAGATCTCTCCCTCCCTCCCTCCCTCCCTTCCCCATCCAGATTTTCCTCTTTGCCCTCGTTACCCTGCATTCTATTAATTTTCTTTGCCATTTAGAGAAAGTTTACTTTCAAGATCTGTTACTTATTTCTCATCTCCATAGAAGGCAAGTAGAATAGAATAAAATTATAAATTGCATACAATATATTTGTTTTAAAAGATAACCACTTTAAAAACTGATTCAAAATTTAAAACTCTGATCTTACATTTAGAAAGTCTAATTTAAAATGTCATTTATTAGTTTAGCTAGTCCTGGTTGCTGAATCTATGTTGACCTTCTTCCATTAAAGGTTCATGACCCATACTAAAAAATTAGTGGGTCATTAGCATGAAGGCAGAATATTGAGAAATGTACACCTGCTTTAAGTTCTAAAATTTAAAGGCATATGACTTGTGTATTGTATAGTGGACAAAGGATAAATTGAATAAATTGTTCATACAACATTTTTAAAAGAAAAAAAAATAGAATGTCTCTTCAGTGTTTGAGCAATGATTGATATCACTTGACAGGTATAGCAGAAATAACATTGTATATCACTGCTTGTTTCACAAGCTAAAGGGGAAGGAAAAAGATGGGATTAAAAGAAAAGCATAGAGGGATATGTAGAACCTGTGCATTCTTTCCTGGATACAGAATGGGTAACAACCCGTTAAGCATGTTTTAACCATAATGCTCATATATGGGAGAGCTACAGAGGACTTTTCGAAACTTCCTTCTTAAGCACAAACTGGGTTTTATACACAGCCTCACATAATTTATTTATTTATTTATTATTCATATTTATAGACCGCCCCCTCTCCCGGAAGGGACTCGGGGCGGTGTACAGTCACTAAAATACGTTATAAAATACATACAAAACAGTTAAATAATTAAATACGTAGGTGGAGGAGGTTGCAAGACTGTACATAGAATAATAAATATTAAATATAGTATATAGTATATTAAAAACTTTTTAAAACCCCAAACCCAATTAAAATGAATAAATCCCGGGAGGTAAAACTAAGAAAGTGCCAGGCCAGCTGATTGAAATAGGTGAGTCTTTAACTTTTGCCGGAAGGAACGGAGGTCGGTGGTAGTTCGAATGTCAGGGGGGAGGTCATTCCAGAGGGTTGGGCCCATCACAGAGAAGGATCTACTCCTAGGTGTCGCCCGCTGGCATTGACTAGCAGACGGCACCAGGAGGAGCCCCTCTCTGTGTGAGCGGATAGGTCGCAGGGACGTGTGTGGTAGGATGCGATCCTGCAGGTAACTAGGTCCACTGCCATGGAGCGCTTTAAAGATGGTGATCAATACCTTGAAACGCACCCGAAAGGCCACAGGTAGCCAGTGCAGCTCGCGCAGGAGAGGTGTTACGTGGGAGTAACGTGTACTTCCCATAATAACCCGCGCGGCTGCGTTCTGAACTAGCTGCAGTCTCCGGATGCGTCCCAAGGGAAGCCCCATGTAGAGAGCATTGCAGTAGTCCAGGCGAGACGTCACCAGCGCATGAGTGACCGTGCGCAGGGCACTCCGGTCCAGTAGGGGGCGCAATTGGCGCACCAGGCGAACCTGGTGGAACGCCCCCCTTGCCACGGCTGCCACATGGTCCTCCATTGACAGCCGGGCATCAAGGAGGACGCCCAAATTGCGCGCCCGCTCCACAGGGGACAATTGTTCGCCCCCTATGGCCAGCGATGGAGTCAGCTGGCTGAACCGAGGCGCCGGTAACCACAGCCACTCGGTCTTGGAGGGGTTGAGTTTAAGTCTGTTGTCCCCCATCCAGACCCCGACGGCTGGTTAGATCTTGCAGCCAGATTCAAATACAGGGATGGGAGCAAATATGGCTCACGTTAGGAAAACTAGTACAGGTCAATATATAGATTTAGGATTATAATCAGAGGTGGGCTCTTATGGGTTTGGCCGAACTGGTGGTGCTATGCCGGCCTGGGTCGTAGAACTGGCAGCAACCCAGGCTGGACATGCCTCCGAACCAGTTCCCCAGTCGCCACCATCGCTGCCATCATCTTCTTTTTGAGTTCTGCGCACAAGCAGAACAATTTCCATTGAATTGCACATGCGCATGCAGTTCAGTTTGCACACGAGCAAACCAGCAGTAACTCAGTCAGAAGCCACCCCTGATTACAATTCCAAATGAGCTAAGCCAAAAGCACCAGGGGAAAATAACATCAAATCACATAACTAAAGCAGAAATAGCTGCAGTAATAGAAATGGATTATTACATCTATCCTCAATTTGGAGGCAAATATTAATTACAACATTGAGGAAATTCCTAGGTGGAAATTGGACCCTGCTAGTTAATCAGTAAACAGATAACTTGTTTTAAATGCTAAGTTCTTTGTTAGCTGGAATCGGTTTGGTTTGGTTTTGCCTAGAAACTTTGTGATAGCTATTCTTTTTACAAACAATTCTTGATTTAGCTCAACGGTGTTCTCTGAATGTGCCATAACTGGTATCCAGCTCAGAGGTGGTATTCAGCAGGTTCTGACCAGTTCTGGAGAACCGGTAGCGGAAAGTTTGAGTAGTTCGGAGAACCGGTAAATACCATCTCTGACTGGCCCCACCCCCATCTATTCTCTGCCTCCCGAGTCCCAGCTGATCAGGAGGAAATGGGGATTTTGCAGTATCCTTCCCCTGCCAGGCCCACCAAGCCATGCCACGTGCACTAAGCCACGCCCACAGAACTGGTAGTAAAAAAAATTGAATCCCACCACTGATCCAGCTCCCTGATAAAATTGATTATAGTATAATACTCTCAACAGATGAGTGAAAAATGATCAAAACATTCCATCATTTCTATCTGAAAGAGTTACAGACCTTCAATATTTTATTAAAACATTTTGCTAAATTACTTGCTATGTATAAATTGTGGAATGAATAACAAATATGGAATTGGGAGGGACTGGCTGCCTGTACTGTTGTGTTGGAAAAATCTCAGATTCAAGTTATAACTTTAGTTAAGTTAGAGAACGTCTGTCTGAAACCATAGAGAGATAGATAGTAATCTTGACATTGTGAGGAACCAAAATTCTTGTGCTTAGTTGCTCTTTCTGTAGGGAATTTTAAAAAAAGAATATGAATACAAAGCCCTGAATTATTAGGACAGAATAAGCTGCTGCTCCTTGTTCAACTATCATCATAAACCATGGAAGGAGATCTACAATTTATTTTGTCACTCGTGTGGCTAGTAGACCAAGGGATGAAGATGTAATGCCCTATCACACAGTCATTCAGTCTTAACTAACAAAATGGCACAATGGGAAGTATGGGTGAGTAGCAAATAAAATGAGACTTGATGGGAGTTGAAAGGGTCCTTGAAATACTCTCATATCTCTTCTCTTTCTCACTGTGTATTGCAGTTTTGACACAACAGTTTTTGCTGGCTGACTGCTGCTAAACCTCTGGTCTATCTAATACCAGTTAATGGGGTGGGGGTGCCCTGAAGGGAGACACTGCCTTTCCCCTGTGTCTTTTGCCTAGGTAATTGGGCATTCGAGAATTGCTGATACAAGCAGTCTTCTTTTAACATCTCTCTGGAGAAGAGCAGCCACAAAAAATAAGTGTAGGTTCCCCCCCACCCCCAATGTTCACGTAGTAAAAAAATATGATCAGTTAATTTTTTGTGTGACGTCTCAGCTTAATATGTATATGCAGGTAACTTACTAGTTAACCTTTACATTTCCGGATATGAAATGCTTCAAGTTTTCTCTGAAAATTGTTTGGTAGAATTTGGACTTAGAATTAATTGGACTTAAAGTGTGCGGCCTGATTTTTAAATACTGCATTATACTAGTTTAATCACTTTTTATTTATTTAAATCCTATTCTTCAATCTTATTTAATAATGGACTTAAGTTTTTTTCATTGTTTATTTGCTTTGGTTTAATACTTCAAAGCATATATCTGCTATGCAGACATTTTTAATTAATGAGGGAAGTTAAAAATATAATAATTGCACAGGCGAAAATTTTCTTCCTCCACTTCAAAGATTTAGTGATTTAATTATATAATACAGAGTAACCGACTATGGGAAGTGACATATTGACAGATTAACAGAGTTGGAAAGGGACCTTATAGGTCATCTAGTCCAACCCCATGCTCAAGCAGGAGACCCTACACTTCTAACAAATGGCAGTCCAATCTCTTCTTGAAAGTCTCAAGTGATGAAACTCCCACAACTTCCGAAGGCAGGCTGTTCCATTGGTTGCTTATTCTGTCAGAAAGTTCCTCCTTATTTCTAGGTTGACTCTCTCCTTGGTCAGTTTCCATCCATAATTCCTTGTCTGGCCTTTGGGTGCTTTGGAGAAATAACTTGATCCCCTGCTCTCTGGAGATTTTAGAAGACTGCTATCATGTCTCTCCTGGTCCATCTCTTCACTAGACTAGCCATGCCCAGTTCTTGTAACCGTTCTTCATATGTTTTAGTCTCCAATCCCCTAATCATTCTGGTTGCTCTTCTCTGCACTTTTTCTAGAGTTTCAACATCTTTTTTATAGTGTGGTGACAAAAACTGGATGCAGTACTCTAGGTGTGGTCTTACAAAAGCTTTATATAGAGTGGTATTAGTACCTCACTTGATCTTGATTATATCCCTCTGTTAATGCAATTTAGGATTGCCCTGGCTTTTTTGGATGCTGCTGCACACTGTTAGCTCATATTTAATTGATTGTCCACTAAGGCTCCATGATCCCTCTCACAGTCACTGTTATTAAGCCTGATTTCACCCAATTTATATGTGCACTTTTGGTTTTTCTTACCTTAAGTGTAAGACTTTACTTTTCTCTACATTTAATTTCATTTTGTTAGATAGGGCATATATTTACATATTAGTTACATATATTTATTTACAGAAAAGATTTACACGGCTGCCCATCTTATGAAGCACAACTCTGGATGTCTCACAGTAATAAAACGCAACGAAACCTGGAACCTGGCCAACAATTTCCAATCCATCCAATACTACAATCCTCAAACTCCAACCTTACCCCATCCTAATGCCTGAGGGGAAAATCCAAACCTCATGCCTTTTCGGAAGGCTAAAGGGTGGGGGCTTTTTGGATCTCAGGGGAAAGGGTGTTACACAGAGCAGAAGTTGCTACAGAAAAAGTGTGCAAACCAACTAATTTTTTTCTTACATAATAAGGGAGCTGGGAGGGCAGGTCTTAATGGATAGCTTTGTAAACAAAACCTTGTTGCAGGGAAAAATTGCATTGGGATCAATTCTGAATTTCTCGAGGCTCTAATTCTATGCTTAAGAAAAACATGTACAGGTAGTCCTCAACTTACCACAATTCATATAGTGAACAAAGTTACAACGGCACTAAAAAAAAGTCATTTATGACTGTTTTTCACACTTATGACCGTTGCAGCATCCCCATGGTCATGTGATCAAAGTTCGGGTGCTTGGCAAGTGGTTCATAGTTATGATGGTTGCAGTGTCCCAGGGTCATGTGATTGCCTTTTGTGACCTTCCTACCAGCAAAGTCAATGGGGAAACCAGATTCACTTAACAACCGTGTTATTAACTTCGCAACTGCAATGATCCACTTAACAACTGTGACAAGAAAGATCGTAAAATGAGACAAAACTCACTTTACAAATGTCTCCCTTAACAACATAAATTTTGGGCTCAATTGTGGTTGTAAGTCAAGGACTACCTGTACTTAACTCCTGGTAGTCACAAAAATATTTACTACCCTCTGCTATGTAGGTTAGTCACAGCAGCTACTACTGTTGCCATTTGGTCATGGTTAGAACCACAGTCCACGGGTTTTTCCTCCGCTGTTTGGTTTTCTTACAAAACATGCAAGAGTTCGATATAGGAAAAAATAAAAAGAGAAAGGAATATAGAATGTATTCAGTGCATTTCAGGAATCACAGTGAGTACCATATGACACACAGGTCTTTATTTGTGAAATTTCATAATGAGTGAGATTTCCTGCAGAGGTTTGTATAGAGATTGTTGGAATTATGTAAGTTGCTGATCATACACAATCATATACCTGTTTCTGGGGTTAGGTCAATTATACAGCTACCCAGAGACAGAGATTTGTAAACAGGTTGGACCTAGACCAGGGATGGTGAACCTTATGGGCACAGAGTGCCCAAATTGGAAGTTTTGCATGCCCGTGTGCCAGAGCACTGGAAACTCAACGACCAGCTGGCCGGCATGCACACACATGATGACCAGCTGGCTGAGCTGGGGTGACAGCGCGCATGCCCACAGAGAGGACTCTACATGCCACCTCTGGCACGCATGCCACGGGTTCACCATCACAGACCTAGACAGAAATAAGTAGAAAATACTAGATTGATGCACAGACACTGATACTTTATCTGCTTCCCAAATCTTTAAACTGTCTTTACCTACGTTGCTAATTTGTTCAAAGGTTTTTAAGTGCTCACTAAAAATACAATTACTTTTCATGTAAGAGTCTGATCATTATAAACTTGAAATCAGTTTACCTTTTTTTGTTGCTGTATTAACATTTCCAAAGCATTACTGTTTTGCTGATTGGCTTACAGAGACTCTTCAGCCGTGAAATTGTCCACTAAAATTACAGCTGAGAATATGTATTAGAGGTGAATTGAAAATTACCTTAGAAAATAAATGTATTATTCTCCCGGCAATCATTTTTTGGTGACCTCTTTACCTTTGATTTTAGACTAATAATCTATTTTTGCCACATGAAAGATCTAGCTCAGGTTTCGATCATTGACAGGGTTTATATTATACAGTAGATTTGATTAGGATTCAGAGTGTTGTAAAAATCCTCCATTGTGCTTCAGTTGTGAGAAGTCAGGCATTGTTTTAGTAAGTTGTGTCAACCAGGCTATTAAAATAAAGTTGCAATATGATTTATTTGTATGAACACAGCAGGCTGTGCGCATACAGCATTCTTGTTTTGTTACCCAGCTGCTTATTATATGTATTCTTCTTGAGAAAGACGCTGTGCTAGGGATAGACATTGTGGCCTTTCCTAATCTTGGTTGCAATCTAGATATCGTGGAATTTTGCCAAGCGAAACTTTGGTAATCAGAGGAAGAAACGAGAGGGGAAGCTATTAAACAGATTATGATCTTAAGGTTTTAAGTTCTATCTCTTAGTGGATCAATTACTTGGTGCCAGTTTTTGGGATTTTGGGTGTTCAAACATATTAATTGCATGACAGTTTTATGATTTAAGTGAGGAAATGGTAGCTGCCATGATGCTATTGATTCTGGGTCCAATAATACATTTTAATTTTTAAGGCCTACAAATTAAGAAAGAATGAGCTGGTATGGCAAATGTGAGACATTCAACTTTCAGTCAAAACTGAACATGTTTCCAAGCCTCGTGGCTACAGAGAAAAATGTGTACGTTTTTGGCAGTGTCTGTCAAAAGAACAAAAACTAGAAAGACCTAATGGCTCTGATGGATTTTCCATGAGAGATTTCTGCATTGCACAGTAGCTGGAGTTTTCATATCCTTTTACCTTTCTATGGTTATTACAATTCCCAACTCATCTTTCCTGTTAAAATTTCGCATCCAGTCCATTGTGTCATTGTGAAAATATTTTGTGAGAGGTATTCCTATTTTAAGAGTTGGGCAAAGTGTAACACGAATGTCAGCGATGATACCGACATCTAGACAAGGAATGCATGTTGAAAATAGCAGGAGCTGCTGCCTTTACCTAGAATCTGCAGAATGCGTTTCGGATTGCTATAAAAGATGAGTTATCGCCTACTATATTAGCTTCTGCAACTTCATAAAGCTTCTTTGCCTAATACACATTTTCTAAGATAATCATTTTCCCATAACAAGCTGATGGATGAATATGATTTGATTCGGGCAACTCCCAACAATCATCTGTCCATTTTGTATAAATCTTTATTGATCCCCATTTAGCAAATAAGAGCTTTGCTTGAACAATTAAGCAGAAACATTTTGGGTTTCAGTGCAACAAGCTAAATTAAATTAGCATTCTTTTTCTAATCTGTATCTAGTTTTCAAATCTTTGATAACTCTTACATTACAGCTTGCTAAAGTCTTTCAACGTGTGGAGGAAAGTACAGTTATTACATCTACCTGAGCCTCTATACCAGCAGTGATTGTAACTAGTTGGTTTTGTTGGTTTTGTCTGGTTTGGCGTGTTGCTTTGTTATTCATTTTGTATATTTATTGTCTGTACACCGCCCCGAGTCCCTTCGGGGAGAGGGGGCGGTATATAAGCTAAATAAACTAAACTAAACTAAACTAAACTAACAAAACAGACCTAGATTTTCCATTTCCTTTTGCAGATATACATGCTGAGAGAATTTGTTTCATAGACTTTTTAATCTTTTTATGAGACTAAAAGAAACCTGGAGGAATTTGAATATGAGATTTTCTTCTTTTAATTGTCTCCTTTTAATATAACTTTTCATGTGGTCAGCTATGTTTAAAACCAGTTGATGATCTTTTTAATAAAATGTAAAGTAAGACTTTGTGTACTGGTGTAGGCGGCCCGTTTGGTCAGTTTGGCTTTTCTCATTCATAGAAAAAGTCAATACATTACCAATTGTTTATTGCCAAGCTTGTAAACCAGGCTGGCTCTTCCTTATAAATATTAACTGAAAAAAGGATAAAAGGAGCTGCAAGTTCAGTACTTGAAACAAATGCTAAACTTTTTTGGGATGAGCTGAGTGTGCTGGCAAGTGGGAAGGAATGTTCCTACAAGAATCAATTAGCAGGGATTGGTTTTACCAGTTTGTGCAAATCTAGCCTTCACTTTGGTATTTTTAATATTTTAATTAATCTGTGCAAAATGTGCATGTCATGGAACAGTGTCAGTGGAATTATGCTCAAGGGTCTCCCCAAACCACTTGCAGAAGCTAAATTTCTGGTACTACAATATAGCACAACAGCAGGGGTAGATCAATTTCATTCAGTTTGCTGATTCCTTGAGCACATTTTGATGACTCAAGAAGGTTACGGTTAGCCATAAAAACACTTTGGGGCCTTCCTTCATGGATATCATAGCTGCAAGGCATCCTACTGTGACCGAGTTTGTGTTACACTAACAATAGCCAAGTGGCTTCTTCTAGAGGGGAGATAAGACCTGCTGTGGTTTAAAAAAATCGGAACGATGTCATGGCAGAACTTTTAAAAATTGAAGATTTAAAAAAAAACCAGCTGTTGAGACAGCAACATTGAGGGAAGTTTCCTCCCCTGCTATATTTTGAAAGAGGAAGATGCCTCATGTTACTGGATTCTCTCTGGAATGGTTTGCAAATGGTGTTGATGATATTTCTTAATGAGGAAATTTCTTTAAATGCAAAATAGCTCCTATTATTTAGCATTTGCGTGCCAAATCCAGTTTGATAGCTTCAACCTCTTCTGTTGACTTTTATTTCAAGCAAGAAATTACTGCAGTTACTACGGACAGGGTGTTTAATTGCAAGAAATGGCTGGCAAATTTAAGAACTGCTTGGATTTATTCAGGAACTTCATTAATTCTCTGGAAAACACTTTCCTCCACCATTTGATATACTGTCTTGTAATTGTAATACAAACGCAAGAAATGGAATAAGGAAGCACTTGTACTGAATAAATAGGCTTCTTTTGCCAAGCATCAATAGAACAAGATTCCTGGACAATGTGGATGTAAACACACACACTCTTGAGAATGTGTTGCTACGGAGCCAAGTATTTTAAAGTTTTTGAAGGATGAGTGTGTTGTTGTTACTTTGCTCTTTTGAGTCAGGGTTGACTTCTGGAGACTGCCCATACAAGTCCCTGCAGTTTATTTGGCAAGATATTTGGGAGTGGTTTGCCCTTGCTTACTTCCTGGGTCTAAGAAAGTGACTGGCCCAAGGTCACCTAGTTGATTTCTTACGTAAGTCTAGACTAGAACTCAGGGTCTGCTGGTTAAAATTATGGGAAATTGTCTTATAAAGTAGTGGGATAAAATTATATGAAGCTTTTAGAAACTGGTGGGCATTTCTTTTGTACCCTTCAGGATTTTTGTCCCATTGGATTTTATTTGTTTAAATTATTATAAATTATTTTTAAATGAAAATCAGACACACTGCGAAGCAGAGTACCAGCTCCAGGCACCATTATTATTTCCACATTAAGTATTCTAAGAAAATAAAAATGTGGAGGATTGCAGACTAAGGCTTTGTCTGATAGTACGGCCAGCTATCCTGAAAGAAATAGAAGCGCTGTGGTGTGCTGAATGAGGTGTGGAACTAGGAATGGGAAGACCTGGGTACTAGGCTACCCTCCCACACTAGCTGCCAAGGTGATGATGGAGTACTTAGTTTCTCACACAATCCATCCATCACTTCATGGGTTGTTGTGGGAATAAAAATGGATGAGGGAGTGTTATGTGTGCTATCTTTGAACTCCTGAAGGAAAGATGGATGTAAATCTAACAAAAAGAGAAATGTAAGCTGCAAGGGAACATCCTGACTCCTAACTCCTACCAGCAGTAATATCTCCCAGCATGTTCCCTTGTAAACTAGTGATGTTTACTTCTGGTCAGTGTATACCAGGAGTGTCAAACTCACGACATCCAGTTGTTGTCACATGACCTATTGCAACTCCCCCCCCCTTTGCTAAATGGGGTAGGTGTGGCCAGCGTGTGATGCATCTGGCCCGCGAGTTTGACACCCCTGGTGTATATCTTGTGACTAGCCATTGCTCCTGTGACAGAGTTTTGTTGATTCAATCCCATCTCTATGGCGGTCATGATGTGCTCTTAAGCCCCAAAGTCCCCAAAAATTGCAAATATTTATTTCACCTCAGGAAATGGTGATTCTCCAGAACCTTATTTATTAGTGCATCCAGAGAGCAAATCTGTAACATTAGTGCTGGAGATATATGCTTTATCTCCGAGCTGTGACACATCCTTAACTTAGCTACTTGAGGTTCTGATTTAGAGAGGTAATTTGACAGACTGCTTCAGATAGTAGGAGCTGAGGAAACTCAATCATTGAAAGTTTGGAGCAGGGAGGAGGAGGGAGGGGTTGGGCCATTAGAACAATCCTTAGCAGTGACGTGCAGTCAGGGGAGGCAGGGGAGGCGGAGCCTCACCACTCTCGTCATGAAAATAAAAAAGAATTACTCCAGGAAGCCGTGAAAGTGGCTGGGAGAGGCGCGCGGCTTGGTTTAGCCTCCCTGGACATCTCAGCAGCAGCCCCAAGTGTGCCGATCTCGCCATTTTTTACATCGGGCGAGCCCAGGATCCTTGCAAGGGGAATGGGACCACGTGTGCAGGAGGCTCCTCAGCTCCAGCCTCAATCAGCGCAGCCGCGGTCCCCTTCATCTTGCCTCAGGAAGGAGGGGAATGGGACCACGTGTGCAGGGGAAGGGGATCGTGGCTCTGCTAATCTGAGGCTGTGTGCTGAGGAGCCTCCTGCACACGTGGTCCCATTTCCCTTGCAAGGATTACAGGCTCGCCCAATGCAAAAAATGCCTAGGTACCGTGTTTCCCCGAAAATACAACCTGTCCTGCGCTCACTGACCTAGCGTTATCCCGAAAGCACCAAGTTACAGGAGCCGGGGGTGGGGGGAGCTCTCACGTTGCTTGCCGCCTTCAATATACCGCTAGGTTGGGGAGTGGCGTTCTGTCCGGCCAGAGGGGAGAGTTGCCGGGCGGCTGCTCTCTTGTGAACTGGCTCCCGAAGAGCCGGGCACAGCCTCAGGGGCGAAGTAGCCATGAGGTAATTATGCTCACGAGCAGCCGCCCGGAAAATCCCCTCTCTAGCCAGGAAAAGCGCCATTCACTGACCTGAGCAGCCGCCCGGCAAATCCTCTCTCCAGCCGGGAAAAGCGCCATTCACCAAGCCCTTGCGCAGCTCTCCCAGGCAACCGCCGCTGGCTGCTGCTGCCCGCCGCCGCCCGCCGCTCCGCTCCGTGCATAACTTCCAAACTCCAAAACTTCCAGCATCGCCCGCTCTAGGAGTGCTCTCTATGGTGGGCCGGCTGCTGGAAGACTGTCCGGAAAACTCTCTGTCCAGCAGCCGGCCCACCATAGAGAGCACTCCTAGAGCGGCCGATGCTGGAAGTTTTGGAGTTTGGAAGTTATGCACGGAGCGGAGCGGGGCGGCGGCGGGCAGCAGCAGCCAGCAGCGGTCGCCTGGGACAGCTGCGCAAGGGCTTGGTGAATGGCGCTTTTCCCGGCTGGAGAGGGGATTTGCGGGGCGGCTGCTGAGGTCAGTGAATGGCCCTTTTCCCGGCTGGAGAGGGGATTTGCGGGGCGGCTGCTGAGGTCAGTGAATGGCGCTTTTCCCGGCTGGAGAGGGGATTTGCGGGGCGGCTGCTGAGGTCAGTGAATGGCGCTTTTCCCGGCTGGAGAGGGGATTTGCGGGGCGGCTGCTGAGGTCAGTGAATGGCGCTTTTCCCGGCTGGAGAGGGGATTTGCGGGGCGGCTGCTGAGGTCAGTGAATGGCACTTTTCCTGGCTGGAGAGGGGATTTGCGGGGCGGCTGCTGAGGTCAGTGAATGGCGCTTTTCCCGGCTGGAGAGGGGATTTGCGGGGCGGCTGCTGAGGTCAGTGAATGGCGCTTTTCCCGGCTGGAGAGTTTCCCGGCAAGTCTCCCCTCTGGCCGGACAGAACGCCACTCCCCAACCTAGCGGTATACCAAAGGCGGCAAGCAACGTGAGCGCTCCCCCCACCCCCGGCTCCTGTAACTTGGCGCTTTCGGGATAACGCTAGGTCAGTGAGCGCAGGACAGGTTGTATTTTCGGGGAAACACGGTACCCAGGCATTTTTTGCATTGGGCGAGCCCGGGATCCTTGCAAGGGGAATGGGACCACGTGTGCAGGCGGCTCCTCAGCGCACAGCCTCAGATTAGCAGAGCCGCAATCCCCTTCCCCTGCACACGTGGTCCCATTCCCCTCCTTCCTGAGGCAAGATGAAGGGGACCGCGGCTGCGCTGATTGAGGCTGGAGCTGAAGAAATTTCTCCGTTTGGGCTGCGCCCCTGCGATCGGAGCAACCACGTGGTTTGATGACGTCACCAGCCTCACCAGTCATAAACGTCACCGCACGTCACTGATCCTTAGAGATTCTAACCCAGTGATGGCAAACCTAATTTTCCTGTTGAGCTTCATATTGTCATCTTCCTAGGCTGGCTAGGTTAAATTTATGGCTGGGAATATATTTCTAATCGGCTAAAATGGAAAGCTTTTAAGTACAAGGCTTGATAGAAGCAGGTCTGGCAGGAGATGTTAAATCAGGGGTGAAATCCTCCTGGTTCGGCCCAGTTTGGCTGAACTGTCCTTGATTCTGCGAACCGGTATTATAAAAAATCTTCTGAGGATTGCACACCTCAGCTGTGAGCATTGCGATTGTCAGAAGCTTTTTCCCTGCTTTTTAAAGTATTCTTTCCTGCTGATTCGCATAAATAGGCAGAGAAAAAATGCTTTAAAAAGCGGTGGGAGGATGCTGCGAAAGAGAGAGAGAGAGAAAGAAGGAGGGAGGGAGGGAAAAAGGAGAGGGAGGAAGGATCACAAACCTGTCACTAGAGACACAGCTTCAGAGGATACCTTGAAAGAAAACAGCAATCCAGAGCTGGAAGGGACGTGGAGGTCATCTAGTCCAACCCCGCTTCAGCAGGACATTGTTAAAATGAGTTTCTGTCTTTTGTCACCCCAGTCACATGACTACATAGCCATGCCCACCCAGTCACATGATCCCCACCAAGCCACACCCACAGAACCGTTAGGGAAAATATATTTTAGATTTCACCACTGTGTTAAGGTGTGAGGTGAGTGTGCAGATGTTTGTGTATGTGTACAAAAACACACTCATTCTGCATCATCTGTTAACATCTTCTTGGCTGTATCTTGTTGGATGACAAATTTTCAGGAGAAAAAAGAAAAGAAAGAGAAAGAAAGAAAGAAAGAAAGAAAGAAAGAAAGAAAGAAAGAAAGAAAGAGAAAGAAGCAATGGTAGCCACTTTGGGCCATGAAGGGATAATGACACAGATCTATAGCTGAGTTCTGCCTTACCAGAATGCCATGATGAATTTGGGAATTGAATGTAGAGAGTGAATTAGGTAATGTGGACATCTAAGTAGAATCTTTCCAAAGCAGTATTTTACATCATTTTGGGATGTTTTCACTGGGCCAGTGATGGGTACGCCCTGGTACAGGTGCCTGCTGGGAGCAGCAGCCACCATATCGGAGCGGTTCTGTGGAGAACCCACCCGCCCGCCCATGTTCCTTACCTGTATTTGAGCCAACCGGGCCATTTGCGCATGCACACGCATCATATGGCACCTGCGCAATGCTCCGCTGAGCACTGAAGTATCGTGGGGCGGTGGGTGCCCGGCCCCCTTTGCAGCGTACCAGTTGTGACGGTATCCGGAACTCACCACTGCACAGGACGTCACTGATAAAATGGTTACTCTTTAGTAAGATGGGGAGTCAATAAATTTAATAAATAATTAGATAATTAAATAACATCTGTCTGGAGGGATCAGTCACTTTAATTTTGACTCCATGCTCTAGTAAATCACTGCAGAATGGTTTGCCTTTGAAGTCCCACAGTTCTGCAGCCTTGTGGATTTTCTCATGGGGGGGGGGGGCAGGATTGTTTCTCATTCTTCCTTGGAGTACAGGATCAGACCAGCCTTTCTCTCTCTCTCTCTCTCTCTCTCTCTCTCTCTCTCTCTCTCTCTCTCCCTCTCCCTCTCCCTCTCCCTCTCCCTCTCCCTCCCTCCCTCCCCCCTCTCTCCCTCCCCCCCTCTCCCCCTGTGCCCCCTATAAGGTCCAGTGTCCTGCTCCTGGCATTGGTCTCTTTCTTCTGCACTGTTTAGCATTAACCTGCCCCATCTCCATAGCAACCGATCCCTTGAAAATGATTGACAAAATGCTTTGGGCCTTGCACAATTACAGCACCTCTCAGTCCTTCAGTATAGTAGACCACCTTTCTTTAGGTTTCTGCCTGATGGGGTTTTGTTACTCCACAACTGGAGTAAAGGCTAGGACAGAGACTGGATTGTAGTTTTTGCAGTCTGCTGTCAGTCAGCTGGATGATAAGCACTAAATGATTAAATGTGTTCTCTGGGTTTGAAGATAGTCAGAAATGAAGATGGCCGTGGATCACTTTTGAACTGCCCTGTGAGGATTGATTGGAAATGCTGATAATGTAAAAATATACACCTTGGTCAGGGACAGAATAAGTTGTTGTTTCCTTTAACTCTGAAAAACATATTATTTATTATTAATTAGCTTATAATGACAACAACATACAATTATAAATAATATATAATACATACATTATAATTATATATTTATAATCCATAAGCTTTATACATTATTTATAATATATTATTTAAACTTAATGGCTGCACAACTCCAGTGGACTCTTTGAAACTTAGGGAGCATACATAATTCACAAGGGAGTTGCGGGAAAAGAATGATGGCTGTACATGTGTGTATGTGAAGGCAAGGACAGATTTGATGAGATGCATTGGGTAGAGAGTGATAAAGGTCCCACAGTTTTTTGCTGCAGGATTTTGCATAATCTCAAAGACATAAGGGTCATAGTGAATGTTTCTAGCATTCTAACCAATTTCGTTGTATACATGATATGCAATGACAATAAAGGCTATACTATACATTCCCCTCAAGTGTCCAATGTCAGACGAGAAGCAGTAGCATCTTAAACAGGGCTGGGCAAAATGTTTCGAATTTTGAGTAGCTACCATTTTGAAATAGCTTGGTTCAAGTTTGAAACAGTTGTTTCAAATTTGAAGCAGGCTGTTTTGATAATTGTGGAAAGGTTTCCAGAGCTATTTCTAGCTCAAAACACTTCCAAGATGATTGAAATTGTGAGTTTCAAGTCTGAAAAAGCTGTTCTGAGTTCAAAGCAAGGCATTTTGAATTTGAGGTGCTTCAGATTTGAAACATTTGGCTATTCCTGTCATTACTCTTGGAAAGAATTGAAAAAGCACATGCTGGTTGGTTTTGTTAAACTGGAAGTTTTCTTGCAGTTCCTTCAGCTTTCAGTATAGCAGTGTATAATAATATTATAATTTTGAATAAAGTGAAGGGAGTTTGACTCTGTGACTCCTAAGGAAGTGGACATGATTCTCCAGTTGTGAACTTGGCCACTTTTTGGTTAGAGCCAAACCTGTTAATGACATTATTTCATTTCATTTTATTATTTTATGCATTACATTTATATGCCTCTCATCTCACTATCGAAGCAACTCTGGATGGTTAATGGGCATGGTTGGGCCCATGCTGTGTTGTCTGCTTTTCTACATGATGGATTAGTTCCCTCAGCCTTCAAGGAGACCATGGTGTACCACTTCCTTAAGGAGGTCATCACTGGACCCAACCATCTTGGATAATTTCCATCCAGTCTTCAATCCCTCCATTTTTGAGGATGGTGGTAAGGTAGTCGGGTTTCAGCTCCTGTCAGCCCTGCTATGCAGACCAGAGCAGGCAATCACCTCCACAGGAAGGCTAAATCTACTCTTATGGAGATTGGCTGTAATAGCTGTACTTTCCCCAGATTCCTATCCTTCTGTGAATTAGGGAGCTGTCTGCCTGCGCCATTTCCAAATTTTGTATTGTTTCTTAGAAGTTCAAATGTGTTTCAACCCCTTTTGCCTAGATAACGCTTCTTGCATATTTCTGCCAGGGTCATCTTCCTTACATTCTGCAACTCCAAAGGACCTGGGGAGGATTATCTTGATATGTTTTAGTCAGGTTTTAGCCTGGCACCCAGTACATAAACAGCATTGGTTCCACTTGTGGATTATCTGTGGTGGAGCCTGGATGGTGGAGCATCCATCCTGGGGTTCCTTGATTGCACAGTGGCTTTTGATATCATTGAGTCAAAGGCCCTGTTTGTGGCCCAACAGAGTTTCCTACTGCTCCCACCCATTTGACTTTCCTCAAACTGCTGAAAACTTGGTTGTTTTCCAAGGCTTTGGAAAAAGGGAGTAGTTGAGCCTCCTTGCTTAGTTTGTTTTTTTTATATCAGTCGCTTGTTATCATATCTCATATGTCATATTGTATCTCCTTTTTAATTTATTTTTATTTGTAAGCCTCTAAATAAATAAATCGGATAAACAAGTGGGAAAATGTCTCTTTGGCTCATGGGATAGCTGTGCTCATCTGTTGTGAGGCTATTGTTGCTAGCTGTACTTTAAATATTGGTTAACAAACTTTTTTTTTAGTGATCAAAGTGATGATGATTTCATACTTCATCTTGCAAGGAAGAGTTGAAAGGAAGTAAAAGCTTGACAATAGACAATCTGGTAAATCTGTGATGGAGATTAGATTTGAAACTGGAGACCTGTTGGCTCGCAGGCTTTGTCATGGTGCTAGTCTAGAGGTAGGAAATGCTTAGAATCTCGTGGTATAAACAAACGGGAGGAAAAGTCTGGAGGAAAAGGAGGGGGAAGTTCCTGTCCATCTGCTGAAGCCATTCCCTGAGAAAAATAGAGTAATTCTCCTTAAATTTGATTAGAATGTACACTTTAAATGTGCATTGATCTGCCTACATTAAAATGAAATTTTGTAGCGTACAGCTCTCAAAGGGTCATCACCTCCAATATACACTACATAAACATGACAAAATCAATCAATAAATAAAAAAGTATGCATATAGCCACATATACCATATATGACACAGAGAAACAATATGTTCTAGTTCGGATTCTCTCTCCTTTTTATAGGCAAAATGTAAGAAACCAACATTCAAAATAAATCCCTTCCACTTTTCTACAACTAGACTGGATTGAATGAGGCATTAATCTAATAGTGATCATTTGGCCTTGTGATCCAAATGTTGGCCTTGATTTATACCCAGATTATCTTTCTCAGTTCTAACAAGAATACAGCCACAACTGGAAAGGCCTCAGAATACCCAAGGGTGGGGGTATGTGGGTGTCAAGGAATAATTTAACAATATAAATTGCATCAAAAACAATAACAAAAAAACTCATAGTTACAGAATACTTATAAAAGTATGATATGCACATTTCCAAAATGGGAATCTAATTAGGTGCTTCATGTAGGTAGCAGAACTGTAGAGTCCCTGTGAGTGTAGTAATCAGAAATTGTTGTTAGTGTTATAAGAAATAAACCTCTGGCATTCCCCCCACCCAAAGACCTTTTACCCGTTTACTCAGTACAGGTAGTCCTCAACTTACAACCATTTGTTTAATGACAATTTGAAGTTACAGTAGCAATGAAAAAAGTGACTTATGATTATTTTTCACACTTAGGACTATTGCAGCATCCCCATGGTCACATGATTAAAATTCAGATGCTGGGCAACTGGTTCATATTTATTCATAGTTGCAGTGTCCTGGGGTCATGTGATCACCTTTTGTGATCTTCTGACAAGCAAAGTCAACGGGGAAGCCAAATTCACTTAACAACCAGGTTATTAACTTAACAACTACAGTGATTCACTTAACTGTGGCAAGAAAGGTCATAAAATGGGGCAAAAGTCACTTAACTGTGTTGCTTAGCAACATAAATTCTGGGTTTAATTACGGTCATAAGTCAACGGCTATTTCTAATAAAAATACAGGTTTTCTTCTTCAAACTGGGTGTTCTATGGCATAATTTTAAAAAAATCATCTGCACAGTTTATAATGAAAAAGATTAGGCAGCTGTCTAGAGTAGGAAAAAAGACCTTGGGTTATACTAAAACTTTGTGGGGCAATGAAGGATTTTAAAACCAGCATTTATTTGGGTGCATGTTTAAGTGAGTCACATGGGAACCTTTTAGCAGCTACAGTTAACATTCCAATTTTACCAATTCCAAAAATGTCAGGGTTTTTCCCCCCTCTTTTTCATTCTTAACTTTATGAAGAAACGGTGTGTTCTGCTTAATGGTGGAGAGGGAGAACAAACTGAATTACAGTTGGCTTGTGTAATATGAACAAACAAAGTTATGATATTTATGTAGTTACTTACCAAGCACATCTAAATTACCGGTATATTAAAGTAACCAAAATATTTTTACAATCCTCAAGGCATATCACAACTTTCCTAATGTTTGAAAATTGAAAGTTGAAAAATTTGACATGTTCTACATGCCCAGAACATTAGCTCTCGTTCCCTAGCTCATCTGTAACTGCAACCTGCATCTTTTTCTGCATTACGCGTTCAGGGTAGGGAATTAGTGGCCCTTCAAATGTTGTTAAGCAGTAAGTCAATCTTTCTTTGCAGTTTCTTAACCATGCTGGGTGGAGTTGCTAGGAATTATGGTTAAGTAACATCTGAAGTGGCACAGATTCCTTGCTGTTAGTCTCACCTAATTAAGTTTGCCTAATAACTCTTCCAATTCATCTTATATAATTTAATAAATGCAGGAGTGACCTAATGGAATGATTCTCATGGCTGAAGAATGTATTCAGAAAGAAGAGAAAAAAATCAAAATGGAAGAGAAGTTGCACTATAAAATAAAAAGACCCAAAGTTAGTAAAACTGAAAAGAGCATAGGTTAAATAAGTCTAGCATAAATAAAAGCAATACTGTAGTTGATGCATATCATCATCTAAGCAACCAAGGAAAAATGTTGATGAGGCTTTCCAAAAACAAATTGTAGATCTTTCAAAGAAGCAGAAAGTAGTAAAGATAGTCTTCACTTACCAACCACAGTTGGAATTGGTAACTCCATAACTAAGCAATATGGCTGTTAAGTGAAATGTCACATGTGTATGCCATTTTTATGGTCAGTTCCAGTATGGTTATTAAACAAATCATGATGGGTTATTAAGTGCAACATTATATGACCAACAACATGTCACTTCCTGCTGGCTTCCCCATTGACTTTGTCAGACACTGGGTATTAAGGTTGCAAATGGGGATCATGTGACTGCAGGATGCTGTAACTATTATAAATACTCACTAGTCGTAATGTGGCTATATCACAATCATGTCCCTGTGGGGATGCTCTGATGGCTGCAAGTTTGAGTTGTTAAAACTTTTTCAGTACCATCATAACTTCACACAGTCACTGAACAAGGCAGTCAGTAAGTAAGAACTACCTGTATTGAAGGGGAACTTTTAAGTTCCTGATTTCTGTTAGCAGTTTTCCGAATATGGTATCTTCAGGTAAGTTCAAGATTTGTCATGTGGACAAGTTTCGTCTACAGAGGATAAAAGAAAGCATAAAAGAATTCCTTTTTTTAAAAACTTGACACTAGCCAGAAGGGACAACTTATCTGAATGTTTAATTAGTAAGATATTAGTTGTAGCAGGAAACTGATCATGCAGAGCTGGAATTTTTGATTTTAAAGGAAACTGAATATAATTGAACCACTTCTTGGGACCTCAAGAAAAAAAGATTTCAATATATTAGGGAGTAAAGACAACATCTCATGGCAGGAGAAGTAAAGAAAAAGGAGATCAAGATGGATATGAGTTCCTAAAAGAGGAAAAACTAAAAAATGCAATTGAAATATTCTAACAAGGGAGAAAAAAGGAAAACAACAGAAGAGTCAGTGTAGCAGCAAAAGAGGCTCAGTAAATCTGAAACATATACACACACACAGGAAATAGAAATTGTGACAAGTCACTGGGGAAGATTAGCTATATGTAACCTAGAAATGTAGAGCTGGCGGTGGGAAACTAAAACTAACTGAACTGCATAAAGCTCTCCTTCAAATTTGTTCAAAATAAAAGGAAGTGAATAAAAATGGCAAAATGCTAAGACAAAGTAATAAAAAGGCAGAACACTTTAAATCTTGTTTTGGCTCAATCTTTCCTAAAAACACCTTTGGTTCTGTTAGATAATTACGCTGAGCAGGATGAAGGAGAAGAGTTGAAACTATAATTGATAGAAGCTGTGATTGACAGCCAATTCAATTTAAGTTTTACAAGCCATCAACAAGGAAAAAGAAAGGGAATAGAAAAAAAGGCCTAGTAAATAAACAATGGAAAAGCATACAAAGCAATCTATCTTATTTTCTGCTATACATCCCCTGCAGGAATCCTATTACCAAATAACACATTTTTGTAATGTCAGCAAGCAGGAAATCAACATAGGAAATATCGGATTGACTAGGGATTGCTGTTAAGAGGAGAGCGACATAGTTTTGGCACAATATGATATAAAACCTACGTACAATGTAAAAGAATTTATGTAATTGATTCTACCTTTTGTATGCCTCTTGGATAGAGATGATAAGCCACAAGAAGATTACAATATCATAAGCGCACCAGTGTGCCTACTATCTCTCTCCTACTGTTCCCTTTTATTTGTACTCATTTCTTACGTATATACTTATACCTGCTTATGCTTATATGTTTATATGTTATATTCATGCTTATACTTGTTTTCTCATACACGCTTGATTAACCAAACCAAACAAAATAAATAAATAAATATCTGCCCTATGACAATACTGAACTCATTCCAGCAACTCCTATAAAGCCCACCAGTAGTTCAGATGAGTCAGTGAGTAAAGACAGAGAGCCATACCTTTCTGATTAATTGTTCAAAAGCTGGGAAATCAGTTCAAATGCAACTGCAATTCAAATTCAAGTACTCATTTAGCTATTAGGTATTTTTTTTTAACATGAGGCCAGCCATGTTTATATAAAGTGGGAGAGAGAGGCCACGTGAAAGTAAGGAACTTCATCCACAGTTGATTGAAAGGTATCACTTAAAACAGAATAGAGCAATCAGGGAGGTGATAGGTGAATTTAAACCAATAAATAAATATAACCAGCTAAGTTCTTGTATCTACTCTAATCAGCTCTGCTTCTAGCCTAAGAGCTACATTCAAGGCTTGGGAGTACTGAATATACCAGCAGGGAATATCTCTTCCCTCTGAATGTGTTTATATTTCTGTTGGTCTAGGACACTAAAAATACTTGGTGATGATCTGGCTGTACCTTGTATTTCTGAGAAATCCTGGAGAACAGATGAAGACAATTGCAAAGAACAAATGTCCCTTTCTTTAACACGCAGAAAAAGCAAGATTGGGGAAACTGTAGATTAGTCAGATAATAATACTATCTGGTAGGTTTCTAAAGCAGATCGTAAAACAATCATTCTATCAGGAGCTTGAAAAGATTGTGGTGATTGTAGGTAGTCCTTCACTTACAACTACAATTGAGCCCAAAATTTTGTTCCTAAATGAGACAGTTAAGTGAGTTTTGCCCCATTTGGGGGCCTTTCTTTCCACCATTATTAAGTGAACCTCTGCAGTTGTTAAATTAGTAACATGATTGTAAAGTAAATCTGGCCTCCCCGTTGATTTTGCTTGTCACAAGGTTGCAAAAGGGGATCGCATGACCCCAGGACCCTGCAACCGTCATAAATATGAACCATTTGCCAAGTGTCCAAATTTTGATTATTGTGACCATGGGGATACTGCAATAGTGGTAAGTGTGAAAAAAATCATAAGTCACTTTTTTCAGTTGCCATTACCTGTAACTTCAAACTGTCATTAAAGGAATAGTTGTAAGTTGAGGACTGCCTGAACTAGAAATCACCATGAATTGGTCAAGAACAAATGTTGTCAGGCTGTGTTATTTTTTTAAAATTGAGTCACTTTCTTAGTAGATTGTGAGAATGCAGTACATATAATATATCTTGATTTCAATGAAAACATTTAACAAAGGGGTTTCTGATAAGCAGCTAGCTAATATGCACTGAATGTCATTACTAAATGGAGGCATAGCTGGCTCAAAAGTAATACTGTATGTATCTATAATACCACATCAAATTGGAGTGAGGTATTGATTTGTATAACAGGGTTTAGTCCTGGGCCTTGTAGTTTCAACATTTTTATTAAAGGTTTAAGAGGTGGAGGCACAATTTATGAAGTTGTCAGATAATATAACATAGTTAATGTTTTGAGAAATGGAAATTATTTTAAATCTCCATAGATCAGGGCAACATGCTAAAACAACAGAGCAAGAGTCTTCAAATGGAAATAGAACAATGTATTGGTAAATAGATGGATAAATCTAGTTTGGCATAATTTTTCTTAAAGGGAAAAAAGTGCCTCTCCAATTATTTTATGAAATCAAACAGTTCCAAAAACATTGACTATACTGTTTGAAAATCATCTATCTTCCCGCTTTGACAGACAATATTTTAACTCGTATCAGTAGTCCATTACTGAAAAATGGATATCTATAATAATTTTTTAAAGCAACTTATGCCTGAAAAGTTTAAATTATTCTATTTTAAAAGATGATAAACACTACCGTATGTAGCCAATAAGAAATATGGTTTTCAGCATACATTAGTTGATTCAAAGTCATATCATTGTTGATTCTGATCTACAGTGTGATGAAGCTAAATTTCTTGTGTTAACTATGTGACTAAATTCACACTAATTGAAACAAGCTTTAAGTCAGGACATACAAGCTCTTTATTCCAGCGGTGGCATAAAATATCTCATAACATTTCTTGAAATTTCTAGTAAAAAACATTTTAATCCTGCCCTAAAACTCTAATCCCGTGATGGCGAACCTATGGCACACGTGCCACAGGTGGCACACAGAGCCCTCTCTCTGGGCATGCGAGCCGACGCGCCAGTTCAGCTCCACTCCACATGCGCACGCACCTCCCACTGTCAGCTGGTTTTTAGGTCTCTGCCGTGCATGTGCGCAGGTTGGGGCACATGCAGGAGACGTACGCCCCTGGGGGGGGCTGGGTGCACATGAGGCAGTCATGCATGGGAAGCAGGGCACGCGTGCATTGTATTATGGGTGCACACGCACGCTTTTGGCACGCGACAGCAAAAGGTTAGCCATCACTCCTCTAACCTCCAGGGTGTTAAGAACAGACATATAGTTTCCAGTTCATGGGAAGTAATTACTATATTCTGTGTTTATCAGACCTATCTTACATCTTGTATTTGGTTTTAAGCTTTGATAAGGAATCAGATAAACAAACAAATTGAGGAAAGGGAAAACAGAATGATCCAAGTTTCATAGAGCCTAGGAAGAGAGGTGGCAGAATGGATATGTTCAGGGTCAGACCAGATAGCCATCTGTTTGGGATGCTTACATTTGGGTTCCGAGGCGACTGGGTTCAATATCCAAAATTCCCCCTTCCAAATATGCCAGAGGTGGGTTTCTGCCAGTTCAGCCTGGATGAGGCGAACCAGTAGTGGTGGCGGTGGGAGGCTCCACCCACCCGCCCGGACGCTTTTGCACATGCGCAGAAGCATCGTGTAAGCGCACGAGTGAACCTGTAGTAAAAAAAATGGAAACCCACCACTGAACTATACCTGTATAAATCTCTGCAGGATTTTCACCATATCCATGCTTAGTGTGCGCTTTACACATTCTTATATTATTTTGTTGAAAATACAAATGGAAGAATTTTGCAGAACTCATTACTTTGTGAGATTTCTTTTTACTAGATTCTTGTCAAGACTAACATGTAATTCAAATGTATTTTTATTGGATTTTTTTTTCATTTCACTGACTGCAAATTCTATTTGGCAATCTCGCCATTCATCCATCCAAAATTTCAAAGTATCTGCAGAAATATTTGTATGTATTTTCATGAACATGTCTAATGTACACATCTGATCTATCTGCACAGTTTTGCAAGTACTTTTATATATACCTTTCCTCAAATTAACATTTTGGTACATAGTTTTCACAGTGCACAATTTTAAGCATATTGTTCAATTGTAAACAGAATAACAAAATTCCAAGATGCACATTTTGATATTTATTAGTTTTTCAGGCTGCCCTATATATTGCAGCATTCCAATATTTACCGGTATATAAATTGAATCCACATTTATAAAGGTATTATGCTACTGTTACTGTTTCAAACATTTTTTTTCTCCTTAACTGGAATATAATTAGCTAGCAGTAGTTATTATCAGAGATTGGAGATATTTCCATAGCAGCCATGCCTAATATTTGAAAGGAGCCACTATTCTTTAAAAGGCAACTGGTGTCAAATAGCTCCTGCTAAATGGGATGCAAAACTTTAAAGGTTTAACTTTCTAGATCTTTTTTTTTCCCTCTGGGAGAGAGGCCAATGTTGACTCTGTGTCTCCTCTAGGAGAATTCATTTGCTTGAAGATCTGAAAGAGAGGTTCCAAGGGAATAAATAACCTCCAAAAAACTGTGTTGCCTTTATTGCCTCTCTTGGGAATTCAGCAATAAACACAAGGCACAAGATCCTTAGCTATTGCAGTGTTTGGAAAGGAATGGCATCTGCTAGCCTGAGCAAAACATGCACTGGTTGCAATCACATGTAAACTAAAACAAGACGTAAATCTTAGTTTATTGAGCAAATCAGAGCCCTCTTCAATTGCACATCAAACTATGTTTTAGATTGTTTATTATAACACACCAGCCAGGCATCAAGGATAAATTTCTGCTTTTCCTGTCTTCATTCTCCTGGCTGGATGCCACTGTTGTATATTCACTTCTAATCTAAATTAGTCTTAAATGAATCCTTGTTTCAGCAAAGGGAAACCGTTAACTAAGGCTGCAGTTGGGATGGAGGGGAAGAGAAGGTTGATACAGAACAGTCTCTTAGATTTTTTTTTAAAATTTAGCCTCTCTTCTTTTGTCTTACTTTTTCCAGGGGATGTCCTGTTCCAGATGGCTGAAGTCCATAGACAGATTCAAAATCAGTTAGAAGAGATGGTAAGCACGTGTGTTCTTGTTAACTTGTCTTTTTGCAGAGCCTGGCCAAGGGGCAGCCTGCAGAGCCTTTGATACACGTGGATTTAAAATTGAAACAAATCTACTGTAGAATAGCTGCCAAGTCCTTTAAGTAAGAATAGGGACCTCAATTAAATAAATTGTGGGCCAAACAAAATTGCAAGTCATGTGCTGGCTTTTGAAATGTCCGAGAAATCTGACCAGTTTCAAGTAATTTCCTGATGAATTAGGAGAGGTATGTCCTTAATTATGCCTTGACCTATAAGTAGAGTGGCCAATTAAGCTTTACTCAAAAGAATAAGAAAGATTATTTTACATAGAAATATGTTGAATCTCAGCCTAGTGGGGAAGTCGGTTAACAAATCACCTACATCAGGGGTGGGTTCCTGCCAGTTGTAACCTCTTCTATAGAAGAGGTTCCACAAATTTACAGCGCCGTTTAGAACCGGTTCCACTCCCTCCCCCCCCCCGCCCGTCCGCACCTCATCAAGATGAAGAGCGAGAGGAGGAATTCTGAGTCTACAAGTCTTAAAGCTGTCAAGTTTGAACACCTCTGGGGGTTTTTTTCTAAAGGGTTAGGGGTGCAAGGGTCTTGTAACTTGACAGCCTTAAGACTTGCGTGCTTCAAATGCCAGAGTTTCTGAGCCAACATTTTGGTTGCTAAGCAAGAGCGTTATTAAGTGAGTTTCACCACATTTTACAAGTTGGCCATGCCCACCCAATCACATGGCTGCCAAGCCACTCCCACCCAGTCACATGGCTGGCAAGCCACTCCCACAAAGCAGGCCACACCTACAGGTTCTAAAAAAAATTGAAACCCACCACTGACATGCATGCCTTCTCTGTCTTCTCTCCAGCTGCTAACTAGAAATGAGAAACTTTTATTTTTATGTCTTATGCTTCTTTATTTTCAAGGCAGAAGTGAATCAAGTAGCTTTCAGCTAGAGAATATCTTCAAAAATTGTCCTCTAAAGCAGAATTCAACCATGCTACTTACAACTGTTCATTGCTTGTTATTCCAATTATCCATTTTTGCTTCATTGCTTTATTTCATTTCATTTCATTTTACTATATTTATCTGCCATTATTTCTATTATCATCCACTTGTTGATTTGTCTGGTACCTTAATGTAGATTATTTGTATTTATTTATAGTTTTCCTCCAATGATTAATATTAATATTTACATTTGTTCTGTTCACTTCTCAGCTGAAGTCCTTCCACAATGAACTACTAACACAGCTTGAGCAGAAAGTAGAGCTAGATTCACGGTATCTAAGTGTAAGTAGCAAGCAACTTTTATTGAATATAAATTGGATTAGTAGCTAGGTAGTTATTAACATGGCATTATGAAGCTACGAAAGTTCAACTACCTGACAGTGAGCAAAACTATAAAGTTTGCCTAGAGTAGGGATGACTTTGCAAGAACTGGCCAGGTGGCTTAATCTGTTTTTGCAAAGTGTAGATTAAGAAGTGTTTATTCAAGATTGTTTGAATAAGCATTGGAATAAGTGCTGTAAGGAAAAAAAAACATTTATTCAAGATCATTTTATTCAGACAAACTATGCTTTAATTATTGCATAATTGTAAGGATGCTCGTGATTTAAATTAAATCCATAGGGATTCTCATTTAGTTTTTTTTTAAAGGAGATTCACATAGTACTGAGGGAGGGGAAAGTGTTGCACTGTGTATTGGAATTGGAGTCCCGGGACTCATGGGAAATGCTTTTTTGGCATCTCCCAAAGGAAGACAGCTTTTGTTTCTAATCAATGTGCCCTCATTCAAAACATGTCCTCTACAGCAGGTGTTAGGTTGAGACCTTCCTGCCTGCAGGAAGCATATAAACTATGCTCATTACCCGCAGGGGAAATCTCTGCCCATGTCTTCAGCCTATTATTATTTCAGCTATTCAGCACTCCCACACATCTTCCATGTTTCAGGCTGCACTAAAGAAGTACCAGACCGAGCAAAGGAATAAAGGGGACGGAGTAGAGAAATGCCAGGGTGAATTAAAGAAGCTTCGGAAGAAGAGCCAAGGAAGCAAAAATCCTCAGAAGTATTCGGATAAGGAGTTGCAGGTAGGTCTCTGAGTGATAAGCTGGGGCAGGGCATCATCTAATTGGGATTGTATTTGATTGGCAGGTTGATGTTACCATTATGGGTTGGACCATGGCAGATGGAACTAATTTGGGTGAAAGTCATTGGCGCTGGCTTTGAACCAGGGGTGGTAGTCTCTTACTTTCCCTACCAGTTTGCGAATGTGAGTGCATTTGATTGCACACATGGCTTGCACACATGCGCACGGCTTGAAAATGTGGCTAAATAGGACGACATAGTGCTTGGGCGGCCCCACCCACAATTTCTACTACCGATTCGGGCGAACCGGCCTGAACTGACTGAATACCACCTCTACTTTGAACACCTTGGTATGAGAAAAGCAAGTATGGCCATAAGAATATAAAAATTCAACCCTTTGCACATATCCTTGGGAGTAGATTTGACTCTGGTCAGTAGGATTTCTTTCTAAGTTAACAATTTGGATTGCAGATCTTTTAACTTGAATAGCTTCCCTTTATTCTTTATGACATATTGACTAAAAGGTGAATATATACTGTAAATCCTGACATTCTATTTTTTTGAAGAATTTCATCTACTAATAGTCCAGAATTGATAACTGATGTCATTGACATCTAAGAGTCCAGTTAATTTTAAAACCAAAAACTGGTGTGCCTATATAATGTATTGTTTAGAATGGAACTCATTCTTTCCAGTTCTTATATATGCCAAGGTTTGCTGAAAACTACTGATGTATTTTTATTCAGGCTTTCTGACTTTAACCTTTACTATTTTGGTGAGCTTCTAAGCAATGATTCAAAAGTTGATCCAGGTTTTCTTGCCTTGTTAACGTTGTGGCAACAACGTCCGATATTCTGTCTGCAATAGCTACACATTCAATTGTAGAATGGGATTCACGGGTTGAACTGTATATTATTACAGAGTATGGGTTGAGGGGGGATTCAATCATTGCTCCTGTGTGGATTGCCTGCAGCATAAGCCTTCTTGGGGTTAAGAGAAGCTGTGGTAGAATTTCTAAGGAGGAATTTGAAGCTCAGGAGAATAAATGAAAAGCTTCAAGTAGAGGAGATTTGGAAAACCGAATGGCAGCCAGATTCTCTCACACAGCTTTATTCAAACGAATGCCTTGAGCCCAGAGAGCTTCAATCTGAAGCCTACAACCATAGGCCTCTCTAGCACTAACAGGCCAAGCTACAATACTCATTAATATCAGAGGGTGGGAGTTGTGCTGGATATATTTAAATTTTCTATACTGCCCATCCCATCTAAGTGACTCTGGAAGGGTCTACAAACAACCATATTCACAGTGCAAGCTGTTAGATCGGGTAATGGAAAGGCAAACAAGGCTAAAGGCAACAACAGCTCTTTATTGAACTACAACAAGTGAGAACAATCCAGCGAAGGTTGAGTCTGACAGCAGCCCTTTTAGAGGGAGCTGTCAGACCCTTCGACCAATGGGATTAAACCTCTGTTCTCGCCGGAACAGAGGACCTTGGTGGAAACCTCTGTAGTTGAAGCAAGTATCTAACACAGTCTTAACCCTATCATTCTTTTGATTGGTTTTATTGAGCAAATGTGATAATCTGAATTTATTTATTCTTTTGTTTGAAGATTATGCCTAAAAGAATAAAAATTTGCATCCTGAAATGAAATTGTTATTGCCATTAGATAATTTCATTTATTAAATGTAAATGCCATCCAACTGCAAGCAATTCTTATTGCTTCGGTTAATTTGCAGACTCATAAATACATAGGGGAAAGGGTTTGGTCGCCATTTACTAAAATGGTACCTGTTCTTTTTTTCAAAACAAAGAGAAAATAAATAAACTTTGGAATTTGGGAGTTTACGATTTGAAATTTCACCAAATGTAGAAGGTAGATGATCAAGATGTTCCATAACCTGTATTTAGGATGTGCATCATCGCAGAAGTTTTCCTTCATTTCTCTTAAGTCCAGAGGCAAAAGATGAAACCCCCGGGATGTGGCACACTGCTGTATATCACCCTAGTCTTAGGAATTCAGCAATTATGAAGTTATCTAAGCCATTGTGCATGATTATTAC
Source organism: Natrix helvetica (assembly GCF_964273705.1). Taxonomy (NCBI): domain Eukaryota; kingdom Metazoa; phylum Chordata; class Lepidosauria; order Squamata; family Natricidae; genus Natrix; species Natrix helvetica. The sequence goes on along the minus strand of NC_138548.1, from coordinate 240,122,271 downwards.
TGCACCTGGAACATGTCTGTTAAGATGCCAGATAAGCAACCCTTTGGAGTTACAGTATCTTAAGTTTCTAAATGCAGGTATAAGAAATAATTGCCAGGTGATCCATATAAATAAAGAGTATGCCAAGAAACATCAGATATTTTATTGTGTGAAAAATATAAAGTTTCTCAATCCTAATTGGCAGCGTGCCCTGAAAAGAGCTGCTCAAGAGAAGTAGCAGAGTTTTATTTGCAGTTGCCTCTCAGGTTGCCTTGAGCTATTTTATTGCAGAATGAAGGGCAAAATAATAGATAAACTTCTGAATATCCAAGCACTAGTCATTTTGGCTTAAGCAGAGTGACAACAGTGAACTTTCACAGTGCTTTTTCTTTGGCACGATTACTTTTGATTAAATAAAATGTTCTCTTTACCTTGTGCTTTTATACTTACTTGCTTAATTTATTTGCAATAGGTATTCCAGTAGTTTTTAAGAACTGGGTGGGAAAAAAAGAAATAGGCTAAAATTTGAACTCCCACATTTTTTAGGAGAACAGATATTTCATATTCCCTGTTCAGGTAGTGTTTGACGTGATCAATCAAGTGTTCTTAGCTGTATTAGAGCAGAAATTTCAGAAACATGTTTCTGAAGGAAAAATTTCCCCAAGGGCCTTATTGTGTGACCTCTGTTTAAATTTCTTGGGATTATACTGCTGTATTAAAGCCTATCCTTACACTCTTCTGAAGAATATAAAAGCACAGCCACTTTATTTCATTGGCAGTTCCAGCCCTGATGAAATATTGTTTGTGTGTGCATATGCAGATAATGTTCAAAAGAGCCACCTGAATCTTGCAGAAGAAATGTCTGCTTTAATGATTTGAAAAGAAGTACAAGTAATCCCCAACTTACAACTACAAATGAGCCCAATATTTCTGTTGGTAAGCAAGACCATTGTGAAGTGATTTTTGCCCCATTTTATTGCCTTTCTTGCCACAGTTGTTAAATGCATCACTGCAGTTGTTAAGTGAGTAACATGGTTGTTAAGTGAATCTGACTTCCCCACTGACTTTGCTTCTCAGAAAGTTGCAAAAGGAAATCCCATGACTCCTGGACACTGCATCCTTCATAAACACATGTCAGTTGCCAAGTGTCCAAATTTTGATCGTGTGACCATCGGGATGCTACAACAGTTGTGAAAAAAATGGTCGTAAGTGACCTTTTTCAAAGTCATTGTAACTTCAAATTGTCACTGAGTGAATGGTTGTAAGTTATGCATTACCTGTACTTGGTTTGCATTAATACATTTTGTAGAGCAGCTCTTAGAAGTCCTTTGTCCAGCTCTTAGAGTCCAGTCTCTAATATTCTTCTATACTTTGGAAAGAAAATGTGAGATATATACCCTGTTTTCCCCAAAAATAAGACTTCCCTGGATAGTAAGCCCAATCAGACTTTTGAGCGCATGCGCTAAAATAAACCCTCTCCTCAAAATAAGCCCTCCCTGAAAATATTGCAACACAGCAGCAGCCATGAGGTGACCATGCTTGTTGCCTCCTGCACCCAAAAATAATTAGACCTCCCTGAAAATAAAGCCAAGTGCTTATTTCGGGCAGTCAAAAGAAAATAAGACCTTGTCTTATTTTCGGGGAAACACGGTAGTACTTCTTGCACTCTCACTTTATTTTAAAGAATTGTCCTTGCATGAAAAATCAGAAGAATGTCTCCTATCTTTTTGTGCAATTAAAGAGTGAATGATTGCAAGTAATGGGAGTTTCCACCCTAAGCTGGGTTCTTGACATTGTCCATCCTGCTCAGGCAGCAGGAGGCTGGATCTGACTTTTCAACTCAAACCACTTCATTGATTCCTTAGCCTTGATCCATACGACAGGGATAGGGAAGAATGCTGCCAAGAAGATAGTAAAAGTAAACCCACTCATGTTGGAGTTTACTTTTAAATGCAGAACTCTCCCTGTGATGTAAGACAGGCTCCAAACTTTAGAAGGCCGATATTGGAGCAGGCATCCTAATTGTTTTCTGAAGGAATATCCATATAAGTGAATCCTGGAGCCTGATGCACAAAGTTGAACAAGTGGAAAAACATTTTCATCACAAAATTCTAATGTGCACCACAGTTGAAGAACTTATCAACTATAACAATTTTCCAGTGAGAAACATTTGTGTTTGGGTGAGTTGGCCACCTGCGTTAACATTTGGTGACAAGTGACATCCAGCAGGGAAAGTAATTCTCAGCTATGAAATTTCACAGCTACTTTAAGGAACAGCTTAACACTTGTACTATTCAGATACTAATGTTTCAACACCAATTCTTTATGTGTTTTAAAAGATTTAAATATTTGCAGTTACCCAAAGCACCCTAAAATTTCCCTTAAGGTTTTGCACATTTTACGTGCTGCTTTTTTTTTTTAATTGGGAAACTAGTCCTTTCTCTGAGGTTACGGTTCTTACATTGTTGGATAGAACGTATTTATGATTTATAATGGTTTCGGGATATGTGATACTTTTTTTTTTTTGCTGTATGGCGTTCTGAGATGGGTAGCCATATAAATCTGATAAATAAAATGCATGTAAATTGTAGACTTTAGTAGAAAAAATGTTCCCATTTCAAATCCATAGGTGCCACACATGTGTTCTAGAGGAATGAGAGGGATCTCTTGGAGCAGAGTCAAGGCAGAGGAAGGAGAAAGAAAATAACCTTATATGAGCAGGGTGCCCTCAAATAACGTTGGATATAGTCCCTGTTATTGTATTTCAGTGGAAGAGTAGACTTGCCGGCTGCTTCCCCCAAGTAACCAGAAGAATTAGTGAAGAAGCACAGGGTAAATGAAAACATATTTATGAAATAGATAACACGTCACATATGGCCCATATAGGAAGTTGCTTTTCTATATTTACCCAAGGGTTTACTGGGATATAACTTAAAAGTTTATTTCAGTGCTGGGATTCTAAAATAGGACTGTTTCCAGGACTTGTTATATAGAACAATGCCATTTCCTGAGCTGCTTAATCAGAACTCACATACAGTATCTCTGATAAGGACGGAATAAGTTTAAAACTTATTGCCATAGAATCTCACCTCAATTGAGAGGGGAAAAGATATACATCTATTAGATCTTTTCCCACTCATATTTGATGTGAAATGTTCCTCTGTCAAATGATAATATGGGTAAGTATAACTGAGCAATTTTTTCTGTATGTATCAATTGTAATTGTAATTTAGGGCACTCTTCCCCAACCTGTCCAGAACTATTAGAACCATAAATTCCAGCTTTCCTAACAACCCATAAGAATAGATTGCTGATATGTGGGTGTTTAATATTGGAACATTATAGTTTCTGGGAATCTGGGAGTTGTAGTACTAGCACAAAGAGGGGATCAAATGTGGACAACTGACTGACAATATCAAAGGTTATGCTAAGTCAACATTTTTTCTCCCAACAAACATTTTTTTACACTAGAGATATGTATATATTTTTTTAAAAGGTCCATTGTCCTATGCCAGCGATGGCGAACCTTTTTTGGCTCACGTGCCACAAGTGGGGAGAGCGCAGGGGGGTCGTGTGCCTGTGTGCCGCACCCATAAAGTAATGTGCGACCCCCAGTGCGCATGCGTGCACAAAAGGCGCTTCCCCCCATTTTTACATGCTTTTTTCGCCCTCCCCAGGCTCCAGAGGCTTTATAGGAGCCTGAGGAGGGCGAAAAGAACCTCCCCCCCCGGAGGCTTCAGGGACCGTCCGGAGGCTTCCCTGAAGCCTTCGGAATGCTTAAAACGACCCTCCGTGCAAACCGGAACGGTGGGTCGTTTTAAGCGCTCCGAAGGCTTCAGGGACTGTCCGGTGGCTTCCCAGACACCTTCGGAGCGCTCAAAACAACCCTCCGTGCAAACTCCGGTTTGCTCGGATGGTCGTTTTGAGTGCTCCGAAGGCTTCAGGGAAGCCTCCGGACGGTCCCTGAAGCCTTCTGAGCGCTTAAAACGACCCTCCGAGCAAACCGGAAGTCATTTCCGGTTTGCTTGGAGGGTCGTTTTAAGCGCTCAGAAGGCTTCAGGGGAGCCTCCGGACGGTCCCTGAAGCCTCCAGAGGAGCGGGGGAGGCTCTTTTCGCCCTCCCCAGGCTCCTATAAAGCCTCTGGAGCCTGGGGAGGGCGAAAAATGGCTTTTAAAAATGGTGAACTCAGTTGGCCAGCGCGCGCAGGCGCGCTGGTCAGCTGACAGGGCAGCGTCTCGCGTGCCCTGACAAATGGCTCTGTGTGCCACCTCTGGCACGCGTGCCAAAGGTTCACCATCACTGTCCTATGCAGTACAGCTACTCCTCAACGTACGACCACAATTGAGCCAAAATTTTCCATTATTAAACAAGATAGTTGTTAAGTAAGTTTTTGTTCCATTATTATGATGTTTTTTGCCACAGTTGTTAAGTAAATCACTTCAGTTGTTAGTAACAGGGTTGTTAAGTAAATCTGGCTTCCCCATTGATTTTGCCTATCAGAAGGTCACGAAAGGTGATAATTTGACCCTGGGCCACTGCAACTGTCATATATACATGCCATTTGCCAAGCATCCAAATTTTGCTCAAGTGGAGGCGCTGCAATAGTCATAAGTATGAAAAAGAGTCAAAAGTCATTTTTTTCAGTGCCGCTATAACTTCGAATGGTCACTAAACGAATGGTGGTAAGTCAAGCACTACCTGTAATATCTTCTTCCACGAAAGAATGGAATCATTCTGTGATAAAGAGTCCTATAATTGGGTATTTTATAAAAATCAAATGATTGTTTGTTTAAATTAAATCACAAATAGCACCAGGTGAGCTGTCCTGAAATATTCTGGAAATATTTGATATAAAAAAACTTTGCTTTTGGAACAGCTCAGTTCAGTATATCCAAGATACTTGAAACAGCCAATGTTGCACTTGAAAAAACAGCTTTGCACTCAATCCAGGATGTTTTATTAAGTTTCACACTTGAAACAGTTCAACACTACCGTGTTTCCCTGAAAATACGACCTGTCCTGAAACTAAAGCCTTGCCACATTTTTTGCGTGGGCAAAAATATAAGCCCACCCCCAAAAATAAACCCTCTGGACAACCCCCCTCCGGCCAGGCAGAGCACTGCTCACCGACATAGCGGTATCCTGAAGGGGCCAAGCCGCAGGAGCTGGGGGGGGAGAAAGGCGCTCACATCGCTTGGTGCCTTCAGGATACCGCTAGGTTGGGGAGTGGCGTTTTGCCTGACCGGAGGGGGGAGTTGCTGGGTGGCTGCTCCCTTGCGAACTGGCTCCTGAAGAGCCGGGCACAGCCTCAGGGGCAAAGCAGCCACGAGGTGACCACGCTCACGAGCAACCGCCTGGCAAACCCCCTCTCCAGCCGGGCAGAGCACCAGTCACTGACCTAGGGGGTATCCCTAAGGCGCCAAGCCACGTGGCGCTCTGTCCACTCCCCAGCTCCCGCTGGCACATTAGGGATACTGCCACCACCGCGCTCCGAGCATAACATCTTCTCTGGTTCCAAACTCCAAAACCTGGCTGCCGAGTCTTCCAGCAGCCAGCCCACAACCATAGAGCGCACTCCTAGAGTGGCCGCTGTTGGAAGACTCAGCAGCCGAGTTTTGGACTTTGGAACCGGAGAAGACGTTAAGCTCGGAGCACGGCGGCTGCGGCTGCAGGGAGAGCTGGGCCCGGACATGTTGAGGCTAGGAGGCATGCCTGCTGGGAGCAAAACAGGCGCTCGCACAACCCCCTTCTCCAGCCGGGCAGAGCTCCATGCACTGACCTAGGGGGTATACCTAAGGTGCCAAGCCGTGGAAGCTGGGGAGCGGGCAGAGTGCAATGTGGCTTGGCGCCTTAGGGATACCCCGTAGGTCAGTGAATGGCGCTCTGCCCGGCTGGGGAGGTGGTTTGCCGGGTGGTTGCTCGTGAGCGTGATCACCTCATGGCTGCTTTGCCCCTGAGGCTGTGCCCGGCTCTTTGGGAGCCAGTTTGCAAGGGAGCAGCCGCCCGGCAAAACAATAAGCCCTCCCCTATAACAAGCCCAAGGCCATATTTTCAGGGAAACACAGTAAACATTTGCATGCTCTCTGATCTTGGCTTGATTCTATACTGATTTTTCCCTTTCCATTCAATCATGTTTGATTGTTAGAGACTGCCTTTATAAATCCCTACAGTTTTCTTGGCAAGATTTTTCAGAAGTAGTTTGCCGCTGCCTTCTTTCTAGAGCTGGGACATAAAAACCCGCTCAAGGTCATCTTAGCTGCCTTCATGCCTAAAGTGAATTCCCAGTCTACTGCCTTAATGCCTTAACCACTACCATGTTTCCCTGAAAATAAGACCTCCCCAGATAATAAGCCCAATATAGCTTTTGAGCGCATGCGCTAAAATAAGCCCTTTCCCGAAAATAAACTCTCCCCAAAAATATTGCAACACAGCAGCAGCCATGAGGTGACCACTCTCGCTGCCTCCTGCACCTCAAAAATAACAAGACCTCCTTGAAAATAAGGCCAAGAAACACAGTACATCACTTGCACTGTACCGATTTCCAAGTAGCACGTGATGAGCAATTGTCCTTCTTTTTGTTTGTATTCTCGAAACCTTTTTGATGTGCATCAGTTGCCTAAGATTAAATATCTTTATTTCCTATGAAATGTATTTGGCTGCCCCACTTTGCCACTCTAGGAGGATTGCAGTAAACCCAAAATAAGCAAAAACAAATAGCAATCCAATTAAAATAAATATAAGCCATAGTTCCTTTCTTTGGGTGAGACACCCAGTCACGGCACCAAAGGAAAAAGACAAGATTTAAATTCCTTTGTAAACATCAGCAGGGTTGGAGCCAGTCAGAGCAAGAGGGAGATTGTCTTGCTCAGAGAGCAGGTGCCACAGTAAGTGGCTGGTAGGGGAGTGAGTAACTGGGTGTGCTCCTAATTATTAACAATGAAGGTAAAGACAGGCTTTCATTGCCAACCTGCTACAGCAATGCCATTCTCTGTGTGTTCTGATCTTTCACTAACACCCTTTCTTTTTTCCTATGGAAGTGTGGTTGTGTAGTTAACAGTAGTTATTTTAAAAACAATGCCACTCCCTTTCTGGCACAAGACTCCACACAGATGCTCTGAGCTTATGGAACTTTTTCAGTCCTTCCTAAAACGGGTGGAAAGCAACTGTGGATTTAGACTGTCAATCTAAATGGAAGACTGCTGATACTGGAGGCAGCATAAACCCTAAACGTCTTTGCCTGGCTTTACTGTAATGACTTTTGAGTACTTTCACCCCCGTTCCCTCCCACCCCATCCAGTTGGCAAAAGATGTCATATACCTGTCCAACCACACTCTTCCCCACTATTGGGGGGGGAGGGGGAGAGAAAGAGAGAAACCCAATCTGTTTGCAGAAAAGTCATGTGTTACTACTTTAGGAAGAATCCTAGACTTTGCTTTAGTAGACATGTTTATTTAACTGGCGGCTAAACGTCCACGATTCAGTTACTGTGACTTTCTTGTTTTGATATTTTGGGACCCCAGGAAGTTCAAACGCTGTTTTTGTGTACTGCCATTGTTTGCAGAACGTAAGATGTTGTCATTGTCCTGAAGCATTAAAAAAACAACACCCTTGCTTTATGAAAAAAAGACAAAACGGCTGCTCTGATGACAAGGTTGAATAAATATCCAAAACTTCATTTTGTTTTATGCAAGCCTAACATATCAAAAATCTAGCAGCTGTTCTCTGGTTGTTTTGCTAGGCCATATGAAAATTTCAGCAAGCCGTGTTACTTCAAAAGGATTATCGTCCTTAAACACAACTTTGAAATTGCTATTCCAAATAGGAGTGCTCTTTTAGGAAATGGTTGTCATGCGCTTGAAATGTAAACTTCAATACATTATTTATTGCGGTGAGGTTTTGGATCCTCAGTTGGAGGAGAGCCCTTTAGCGTCATAGAATTATACCAAATTTCTGTTTCTGCAGAATTTAATAGAGTTGGAAATAAATTTATGCATCAAGGACCGGTTCTCGATATTTACTACTTTGGGAGAATATTTATTCTCCAGTCAAGAATTTAGTATTCAGTTGTTCTCTGACATGTGTACTCCCCACCCCCCCTCTGGATACTACTAAGATCTAAGCTCTATTTCAAAATGAACCACAACAGAATCTTTGGGTTATATGTTCATTCATCTTCATCCGGTTCGGTGGATCACTCTGTTTCACTTGGGAAATAAACCTTGACAGATTTCTCGACATACCTAGAAGAAATGAACATTAGCCACAGTGGAACAGTTTTGTTTCCTTCCTTTAAATCTATGTGAACCAATTGCTTGTAGGCAACATATTTCCCCATGAGTAGAAGCCATATTGAAAGAACTTATCATCCATTAGCATTATTTTGTACTATATGATTATTCCAAGTACATGACATTACGTGTGATAGAAACTGACTTGGTAACAACACTTATTAAATGGTGGTGTTTCTTTCTCCATGGCAGATAAGTAATTTTGTATCTTTGGTGAAGGACAAATCTATCAAATTCATTCGATCCTTGTCTTCTACAGGCAGTCCTCCCTTAGCAACCATTGATTCAGCGACCATTCAAAGTTGCAATGGTACTGAACAAGTGGTAGTTGCAACTGGTCCTCAAAATTCCTGCTGTCTCTGTGCCCCTGCAGTCACGTAATCTTTATTCGGGCTCCTGGCAGCCAGCTCACACTTACAAAGGTTGCAGCATCCCAGGTTACATGCTCTCCATTTGCAACATTCCTGACCAGCTTCCTACAAACAAAGTGAGGAAGCCAGTTGGGAAGACCCAAAATCACTCTGGTAGTTCCAACTCACCCTGGCTTTCCTTTGGTTATATCTTTGCTGCGCCATCCATCCCTTCCCAGTCTTTCTGTTATAGTTATAGTTTAGTTATAGTTTATTTAATTTATAGACCGCCCCCTCTCCCCGTAGGGACTCAGGGCGGTGTACAGACCATTCATAATCAAAACAACAGAAAATAACATAAGACATAGAGCAAAACAACACACACACTGTCTGTATATAAAATCCCAAAACCAATTTAAATACTTAAAAAACAATTTAAAACCCGTTTAAAACCCCAATATAAAATTTAAAAAGCCATCCAGGAAGGTTTGTAATAGATGTTAAATACAGTTATGATTATAATTATAATTAGGCCAGACCAGCTACTCGAAACAGGTGGGTCTTGAGTTTCTTGCGGAAGGAGCAGAGATCAGAGGTGGTTCTAATATCGGGGGGGAGGTCGTTCCAGAGGGTTGGGCCCATCACAGAGAAGGCCCTACTCCTAGGCACCGCCCGCCTGCACTGTTTAGCGGATGGTACCCGGAGGAGGCCCTCTCTGTGAGAGCGGATTGGTCGCAGGGATGTATGGGGTAGAATGCGATCCCGCAAATAACTAGGTCCCGAGCCATGGAGCGCTTTGAAGATGACGATCAACACCTTGAAACGCACCCGAAAGGCCACAGGTAGCCAGTGCAGCTCGCGCAGGAAAGGTGTTACATATGACCTTTGCCAGGCCATCCAAGCCAGCGGTGAAATTCAATTTTTTACTACCGGTTCTGTGGGCGTGTCTTGGTGGGTGTGGTGTGTCTTGGTGGGTGTGGCAGGGGAAGGACGCCGCAAAATCTCCATTCCTATCCCACTCGGGGGCCAGCCAGAGGTGGCATTTGCCGGTTCTCCGAACTACTCAAAATTTCCGCTACCGGTTCTCCAGAACCTGTCAGAACCAGCTGGATTTCACCCCTTATCCAAGCCCTCCCCTGACCTCCAATTCATATGCGCCTACATTAGGTCTCCTAACACTTCCACTGGTCTCACCCAACCCCAGCGGCACTTCCCCAAACCCCACAGCCTCTCTGTTCTCCTGGGAATCCTGCCTTGTGGTTACAATAGCAATGGGACTGCTGGGATTGCTGGTGCTAAGCAACGCAGTCACTTGACATTGTGCTTTGCATCCACATCATTTAGTGACCAGAAAATCCTGGTCCCAGTTAATGTCATAACCCGAGGACTACCTGGGTTACCTTTAGCTATTTCAGTCTTTGTTGTTGTTCAGTTGCTAACTCATGCTTAACTCCCCACAGCCCCATGGACCATACATCAGGCCACCGTCTATTCTCCACTATCTCCCGGAGATGGTGTTTCAGTATTTCAGTATTACTAAGCATAATATTCGGGACCTTTCAGTCCATGAAATGACTAATAGGTGGTTTAGCTTGGTCAAAGCTGCTCTTTGGTATCAAGTCCCTGAATGGAGTGTGCATAACAATGGACGGATGATGACAGCTCACAAAGGAACATTATACCCGATAGAGACATCTTGCCAAGCACGTTTAGAAACAAACAGATCCTTCTAGCATAGCCCAAACTCAACCTATGATGCTAATTCTTAAAGCGATTCATTGCTAGGCTGACAACCTTTATAGCCTGATCTTGTGTGTGATTACTCAGAAGTAAATAAAGCTTACTCCCAAAGCCATAAGATCAGTTGTTTCATCAGGAAGGCCTTTCGTTGTTTAGCAATTTGTATGGCTTATATTTTCTAGTTGTTTTTCTGCCCTGTTGGATCAAAAAGTACTTAAGTGAGCCATTTCTTTTAAAGATATTTCTTCACCATAATGTTTCCATGGTCTAGTCGTTTGGAATTCCTTACATCTGCTTCTATGGGTCTTCCTCCCAAGCTATAAATATAGCTTTACAGCCTTTGGAGTTGGAAAGGAAAGCATGAAAGGATTAGTGGCACAACTGAACAAAAACCAGGTGCTTGCAGTCATCAGATGAGGTGCATTTGGTGGCCTGTTTTCTGCTCCATCTGGCCTTGACAGTGAAGAGGCAAATCCTAAGAGCTGAAAAAAAATCTAGCTTGTTACTCTCTCATCCTAAAGCCATGATGGCAAACCCATGGCATGCGTGTCGGAAGTGGCACGCAGAGCCATCTCTGCAGGAACGCGAGGCATCACCTGTTGCTCTTCTGGGTCCCGGTGCACCGGCCCGCTGGTCTTCATGCATGCAGGAGCACCGGAAACTGGAAGAGCAGCCGCTCGGTGTGCATGCATGCGCTGGGTGGCTGCTCTTCTGGGTTCCGGCTCATGCATGCACACCACATTCATGGTCTTCCAGTTTCTGGCATGCATACATGCACAAAGACCAGCTGACCAGTGCGCATACGCACGCTGGAAACCGGAAGATCATCTTCCCAGCTCATGAATGTGCACCGGGTGGCTACTCTTTTGGTTTCCAGCATGTCTGCGGGCACGCACTCCCATTTTGGCACTCGGTGCTGAAAAGGTTCACCAACACTGTCCTAGAGCCCGACTGCACTGACAGAGGCTCATTGGAGGAATTGTTGGGTCCATCTGACCATTCGTGTGCTCTTAGCAGAAGGGTGTGCAGTAGTGTCGTTAGACCCCCGTGTCATAAAAGCGCCATCCTCTGTGAGGGTTAAAAAATGTTCTCAGACTCCTTGTTAAAAAGCTCCCTGTGATGAAAAGAGAGAAGCAATAACTGGACCTACAGGTAGTCCTCGACTTACAACAGATAGTTTAGTGACTGTTCAATGTTATCATGGCACTGAAAAAAAGCAACTTATGACTATTTTCCACACTTTGCAGCATCCCCATGGTCACGTGATCAAAATTCAGATACTTGACAACTGACTCATATTTATGACGGTTGTCGTTTTCCAGGGTCCCGCGATCCCCTTTTGCAAACTTCTGACAAGCAAAGCCAATGGGGAAGCCAGATTCACTTAAGAACCATGTCACTAATTTAACAACTTCAATGATTCACTTAACAATAGGGGCAAGAAAGGTCATAAAATGGGGAAATTTTGCTTAACAAATGTCTCGCTTAGCAACATAAATTTTGGGCTTGAAGTCGAGAGTTACCTGTATTGGATTTTTAAATATACACAGTTATTTTCTTACGGTAAGTTGGAGAGAATTGGAGAATCGGAATGAATGGTCTATTCTAAGGAATGCCTTAGTCTCATATTGTCATTTTTCATGTTCCAGTATGAAAATGTAAACATATTGATTTTGTACAAGGATCATATTAAATGGACTGACTGTGATCTATCATGGAATTAAGCATTCATATGTCTTTCAGGGGACTGGAGACTTGTCTCCTTTGACTACTTGCTTCAGCAATATTTGTTCATTTATTATTTATTTATTTATTTTCAAGATTTATAGACCGCCCCCTCTACCCGAAGGGACTCGTGGCGGTGTACAGGCATCTCATTAAAAACCAGATACAAAAAATAAATACCCTTAAATACCCTTAAAATCGAATTAAACCTAACAGCTGTACAGGATAATAAAAGTTAAAAATCAACCTAAAAAACTAACCCCTAAAAATTTAAAAATGCAGACTTGAGGGACTAACCTGGGATCAGGCCAGGCCGGCTAAATTGAACAGGTGGGTTTTAAGCTTCTTACGGAAGGAGCGGAGATCGGTGGTGGTTCTGATATCAGGGGGGAGGTCATTCCAGAGGGTCGGGCCCATCACAGAGAAGGCCCTACTCCTAGGTGTCGCCCGCTGGCACTGCCTAGTGGACGGCACCCGGAGGAGTCCCTTTCTGTGAGAGCGGATTGGCCGAAGGGATGTATGGGGCAGGATACGATCCCGCAAATAACTAGGTCCTGTGCCATGGAGCGCTTTAAAGATGATAACCAACACCTTGAAACGCACCCGGAAAGCCACAGGTAGCCAGTGCAGCCCGCGCAGGAGAGGTGTTACATGGGAGTTTCTAGTGACTCCTGCAATTGTCCGCGCGGCCGCATTCTGAACCAACTGCAGCCTTCGGGTGCATCTCAAGGGGAGCCCCATGTAGAGAGCATTACAGTAGTCCAGTCGGGACGTCACAAGCGCATGGGTGACTGTGCAGAGGGTGTTCCGGTCCAATAGGGGATGCAATTGGCGCACCAGGCGAACCTGGTGAAACGCCCCCCTTGCCACGGCCATCACATGGTCATCCATTGACAGCCGGGCATCCAGGAGGACGCCCAAATTGCGTACCCGATCCACGGGGGTCAGCTGTTCGCCCCCAATGGCCAGTGATGGGAGCAACTGGTTGAACCGGGGTGCCGGTAGCCACAGCCACTCCGTCTTGGACGGGTTGAGCTTGAGTCTGTTACTTCCCATCAACCAATTCTTACACAATTTTCATAATTGAAGCCTCATTTTGAAATTCCCAGAAGAAATAATTTTAGTTATTGGCCAGGGAATGCTAACGAATAGGAAAGCCAGCTCAAACCAGGCCATGTGCATTTATGTAAGATACATTAATAAAAAGAAATAAGTTCAAAGCCCAGATATAGTTCAATATCTACTTTATTATTCATTAGGGAACAATTGGTAGCCCAATTAATAACCTTTAGTATCAGGTGTGAGCATTCTCCTGTGGCCCTGTTTAATGTATAAAATTTTATTCCATCAAATTCTAACAAACTATCTCTTAAAACATGGCTTGTCATGCTCTGTATCTCTGGAAGTTTTCAAGAAGATGTTGGATAACCATTTGTCTGAAATGATATAGAGTTTCCTGTCTAGGCAGGGGGTTGGACTAGAAGACCTCCAAGGTCCCTTCCAACTCTGTTATTCTATTATATTCTTATAGAGAGCTGTTGGAAGAAAATGCTGAATGAAATACAGAAACAGAAGTTGCGAACAATATTCCAACAGATTTTATAACCAAATTAAATATATACTACATGTTATATTTGAATTCATTAAATGGCTCCTGTATTTTTGACTCGATAAATCTCAGATTTCAACTTCAGCTGTGAGTCATGGCAAGCAACTTTGGTGAGAAGAGCTGTGTAGTTTTTCTAAAGGATTATGCAAGCAGAACAGGATTTGTCCTGCTTTGCTTGGATAAATCTTCAGTGGACTATGCAGAGCAGGGAGTAAGGCTCAGAACCAGTTTTGAAAGCTGTCCCAACCTATATATTGGCCATATGAAATAGAAGTTCTGAGTGATTTGGAGCCAGTTCTTCTCTCTCGGCCCAACCTATCTCAAAAGATGATAGTTATGGGGGGAAATAGAAGAACAAAGTGTCGTGTATGCCACCATGATGAAAAGATGGGATATCCAACTGTCAAAAATAAATCATCTAATTTTCATTCTTTATTTAATCTCTTATTTATTGTACCAATTCATGTATTGTCACAATTCTGTGTGGTTTAAAAAACAATGCCATGCTTCTTTACTAGGGGTTCATGGATGTCAATGTGCTTTTGTCAGTCAAACAATTATGTGAACATCTGTTGCTTTGGCTTAAGCATAGCCAACATTGAATGTAATGAACAGGCTAAATGATACTGCTCTGAAATAAGATTTCAGTCTGGATTCCGGGAATTGACCTGGGCTTGGTAATCATTCATAATTATAAATAACATTTTAACATACTGCATACAACTGTGACATGCAAATAAAAAATATCACCATAATAAATATGTAGTCTAAAAGGAAAAATAATAAATAAGATAACAGTGAAAAGTTCTTTAAAAGACTCCAATTTGTGTAATTGGAGTCAAAGCGTTGAATTAATTATTGTGAGATCTAGGGGTTAAATTAATAAATAGTAATAAATCCATTTAAATGATTCATTCAATTGTTTTGTATATCCTTGTTCAAAATTAATTCATTGCCATTTTTAACTGTACATATATTTGCAACATCCAGATTATTATAAATTGAAAGCTGTTCATTTACGAATCAAACAGTTTTAGTCAGTGGAACAGATTCTGCTTGGTCTTGTATAACAGATCCTCTGAGTATTATTTTGAAGAGCTGCAGGGGATAAACTAATAAAAATTATTTTAAGGCCTGGAATAATAAAAGACCTTGTAATTTGATTAAAGTTGGTTACTTCTCTTTGTTTCCTTTCAAGATACTAAGATGATAATTTCCCAAAAAGCATTAATGTTGAATTCTATTTCAAAAACCAGTTGAAAAAATTTTATGTATAATTTTCTAGAATCAGATCATTGGAAAACTTGAAAAGACTGACTTAGCAGCTGCACAGGGAATATTTAGTAGAGATATACTTTATACATAATCTATAAAAATATATTAACAATTTAACACTACTTTTTGGAAGATTGAATGAGAAACAAAAAAAATTGACATTCCTTGAAAAACAGGAATATTACCTAATTTATAAATTAAAATAATATATTAATATGTAAAAACCTCTCAAAATGTCTAGAATGTTAGTTACTTGAAATACTTAAAATACTTTAAGTAGACAGCCTATTTTCTATGAAATATTCCATTAGCACAAGAATTTTCACTTACAGTTGACCATTCCTGATGACCTTAATTGCCTTGTTTTGTTTTTAACTAATCTATAGAATATTTGATTTGGTATGCAATTGCTGTCACACAGCCTATTTATGTAAGTAGCCCTTGACTTACGTCCATTCGTTTAACAACTTTTTGAAGTTATGAGGGCTCTGAAAAGTGACTTGTTCTTGCACTTATGGTCATCGTAGTATCCCCATGGTCATGTGATTATAATTTGGGGTATTTGGAATGCAACACTTCCTGACCCCTTCGCTTAGCGAAGGAAATTCTTGTTCCAATTGCAGTCATAAGGTGACGACTGACAGGATGACTACATTTTCATAGCAGTTGAGTGTGTTTAATACAAAATGATAACTTACTTTCCTCGTGCAAAAAATAGATGATGCCTACCTCATACAATTTCATTTTGTAATTAGTATTTCTGCTTCTGTATTGTACAGTCTCTGAACTAATAAATTATGCCCTCTGTCTGCATGTAATCATGGGTGCCCCTGGGAACAGGCTTCAAGTAAAATATTTCAATCTGTACCAAATGATTATGTTTTCACTCAATTCCACATCCTTAAGTTTTGTTTTATAACTGGTTTTTTAAAAAAAAACTATAATAGTTGTTTAGATTATGTCAGCATTTTGCTCCCTTTTTTTCTGTTTGATATCAGAAAAGATCCAATTTCATTTTATAATAATGCTGAATAAGAGCCAAAACTTTCAAGACCATTTCTATAGCTTTTCTGATAAGGCACGTAGAAGTTTTTGATAAATTTGAGAATATTTTTTGTCAGGAGTTAACCAAACCAGTCCTACTAAAAATGCACTACCATTAATCAGAAGCAACCAGCTTCAAGGTCAGGTGTAAAACAGCAGTAAAAATATTCTCCTGACTTTGGGCTGCCTTCACCCCTCAGGACAAATTAAGAAGGAATAAATCTCTGCATATGGTTCTTTTTTTTTCATCTTTCCATGCAGCCACCTCTCTTTCCATCTTCTAAATTCTTTGGCATGGGTGAAGAGTTAGGTATTTCATCCTATAACTGGGAAAGGCAAGTAATTTGGACTGCAAAGGCAATTGGCATTTGTGAAATTCTCCTTGCTGTAAAATGGATTTATACTCATTGATTAGGCTGCCCTTCAGCCAACTTCCTCTGGTTCTGGGGCAGTTTGCATCCAGTCTGAAAAGAAGCGGTTTTGTGCTAGAAGACAGTTCGTATTCATCCAACAACAGCAACAAAACCCCAGTCATGACTGGGAGAAAGCCAAGAGGCAGCATTGCAAATATTTAAAATAAATAGTACTTTGGCTGTTTTGAAAACTGTAGTGAAGAAAATAGATTAGCTATCCTCTTAATCTTCTACTGTATAATTTCATTCACTGTAGGTATTTGTGATACAAATGCTGTCTTCTTAGAATTTTAGATATATGCCAATTCACAAGTTTTGCATTTTATGCAGCAATCTGTTTTTTTAACATGTCCCTTACATTTTATACATTAGACAAAGCCAGGTTGTTGTATGGAAAATGTGATTGCAAATATGTTCCGAAATTCACAAGCTTGCATGATTTGAATTGTTATGAATGTCACAATACCATCTCCCATGTTTTTTTTACCTTTCATATGCGCTGTCTCCGACATATTCTTGGCATCACCAGGCATGACAAAGTTCCAAATAGCACAGTCTTGGAACATGCTGGAATTTCTAGCATGTATACACTATTGAAACAGCGACGTCTACGCTGGTTTGGGCATGTCGTGAGAATGGCTGATGGTCGGATTCTGAAAGATCTCCTGTATGGAGAATTAGTGCAGGGAAAGCGCCCCAGAGAGAGACCACAGCTGCGATACAAGGATATCTGCAAGAGGGATCTAAAGGCCTTGGGAATGGGCATTAACAGCTGGGAAACCTTGACCTCTGATCGTTCAGCTTGGAGGCTAAAGACGCAGCATGGCTTTCTCCAATTCGAAGAGACGCTTGTTTGGCAGGCTGAGGCAAAGAGGCTGTCCCGGAAGTAGTGAAATCTGGATGCTGGGCAGGGGACAGAATGTATCTGCCCTCAGTGTGAAAGGAATTGCCACTCCCGAATTGGCCTTTTTAGCCACACCAGATGCTGCTTTAGGACCTCTTTCCAGAGCACAATACAATAGTCTTTTGAGACTGAAGGATGCCAATATGTTTTTTTACCTTTTTAAAAACAAAAGGAGAATTGCAACACAGCCTTCTCCTCAGTCGACGAGTTATTTATCTTCCTAGTTTTCCCTCTTTAATTCTTTTTATGTAGACTACAGATAGTCTTTGACTTATAACCACAATTGGGACCCTGAATATTGTTTGTTGAGAGAGAAGTGGTTGTCAAGCCAGATACACACGTGACTGCTGCACTCAATGTCTGCAATCCTGGCATTCCCAGTTGCAGTCATTAAATTATTCCCCGGGTCTTTAAGTGGATGGAACAAAAGAGCCGCTTCTTTAGTTCGGCTCCCTTCTATGCACAGAGGAGAACTATTCTGGTGGGCTGCAGGAACCAATCGTTGGAATTTGAGTTCAATTTCTCCAACCCACCAGAGGTGTTCAGATACCCTCCATATATGAAAGAGAACTACTCCAGTGGGCTGCAGGAATGCAGCTCAAAACTTCAAAATCCACATTTCATTTTTCCACCCTGCTTCAACTAGTGTCATCCCTGGGGCAATATAGCTTTATTAACCTTAGAAATAAAAAGACATATGTTGAGTCACTTGAGGACTTAAAACCAAAAAGTTTATTAAATGTTTCTTACCTGTGGAACACTTAGGGCAGTGATGGCAAATCTTTTCGTATGCAAGCGCGTGCCCACACCCACAATTCAATGCGCCCCACCCACCTGCGCATGGGCATGAGAACCTCACGCATGTGCGCATGACCCCCCCCCATGTGGGGGGGACTTTTTGCCCTTCCCAGACTCTGGAGGCTTTCCTGCAGCCTGGGGAGGTGAAAATGGCCTCCCCTGACCCTTCAGAGGCCCTCCGGAAGCCGGAAATGGATTGATTCTGAACTTCCAGTTGGCCCCTTTGGGCCCATTTTTCACCCTCCCCTGACTCCGGAGGCTTTCCTGAAGCCTGGGGAGGACGAAAATGGTCTTCCCGGACCCTCTGGAAGGCTGAAATCCAGGTGGCTGGCGCGCGCATGCATCCCGGAGCTGACAGCTCATGTGTCGGCAAATACGGTTCCACGTGCCTCCTGTAGCACATGGGCCATAGGTTTGCCATCACAGACTTAGAGGAGATTATACTTACTGCCATAGTCAACAATTCAAATTGTTGCTTCATAAATCTGAAATACAATTTACCTGCATTGTTCATAGGCTTTGGGTAATCTCTTCCTATCTTCCTTGAGTAAAAAGACAGTAAGCAAAGCAGTGGAGAGTTGTTACCAGCAAACAGTCATATTCTTTGCAGACTCGGTGTCATAAATGTGCTTTGTTCTTCATTTATGATAAGCAGATGCCTACTGAAAAGTAGTTCAGCATAATTCTTTTATTTAATTATTAGATTTACTGTGTACCCATCTCACACATAAAGCAACTCAGTACAATAAAAACCTCAATACAATAATGAAGTATAATAAATGAAGCCCGTCAGAAAAGAAAAAAGAAAAACAGTAAGAAACAAATTCATTCAACTCATAAGCTTAAGAATATGACATAAAATGCATATTCCTTTTTCATTTTTTAAATATTCCACCCTATGGCCAATGTTCTTCAGATGGGTTAAACTATGGTACTTTCCCCAAATGACAGTTTAGTGAAGACTCAACAACAAAAGAATAATTCAGTTGTAATTTTTTTAAAAAATGTGTGTGTGTGTGTGTGTGTGTGTGTGTGTGTGAACGGAATATAGTAGGATCTTTTCCTTTGGATTGTCTACATTTTTATTTAGTTAGTTAGTTTGTCAAACATGTACGAGATAACAGGTATAAGTATAAACATGGACATGAACACAGGAAATGGGTACAAATAAATGGGGACAGTACGACAGGGACGGTAGGCACGCTGGTGCGCTTATGCACACCCCCTACAGGAAAGGGGTGAGGTCTACGGTAGACAGTTTAAGGTTGAAGCTGTGGGAGTTTGAGGATGTAACAATGGACTCCGGCAGAGCCTTCCAAGCATTGATCAATCTGTTGTTGTATTTTCTGCAATTGAGTTTGAAGCAGTTTACCTTGAGTGTGTATCTATTGTTTGCCCATGTACTATTGCGGTTGAAGATGAAGTAGTCATTGACAGGCAGGACATTGTAGCAGACAATTTTGTGTACTACACTAAGGTCAGACCGTAGGCGGCGTAGCTCTAGGCTGTCTTCTTGAATTTTCTTCTTGAGTTCTAAAAATTCTGGGATGAATCTTTCAGATGGTTTTTCTTGGAACAGCCCTTTGTTCCGTTAGCTTTCTGAAGCTGGATTCCCAGATGCTTGTTCCATAACTGTCTATTTTAAGAATTTGCATTTTTGCATACATACTGTATATTGCACTTTTCAGACAGGGGAAAGGGCCTGTTTTTCTCTCTCTCCTTATTCCTGTCTAGTATGATAATTAGGGAATTTGCTTTTTCACTGGAGCAAGCTGGTTCCAGCGTTTGGAGGGCTTTGTGCATTTTTGGTAGCATAGATTCCTGGGAGGAATGAAACCTTTGGAAGAAAACAGTGTTTTGGAAACAGACTTGTTCCATTTTTCATATAACTGAGGGTTTTGACTACAAGATTCAGAGATATACATGTAGCAAAGTTGATTTTTTTAAAAGCTTAGATTCTTTTAGGGACAGTATGGTAGAGTGATGGAAAAAGTGGATTAGGAGCAGGGAGAGCCACTCATTGGTCATGGAAGATGACTTGCATCAGTCACTCCCTCTCATCCCTTATCATCATCAGTCTGCATAACAAACCATCTCATGGCATCATGCGTTAATAAAGTAGAAAGGGAAATGATTAGATTAATGATCAAAGTCCTGCTCTAGTCTGTCTTTCTCAGCTCTCAACAAATGTGCCTACTGGTGCTTAATATTCCTTCTCCTAGTACAATATACGGCTAGTTCCATGTGAAAAAGCTGTGCTGATGTCCCAGGAAAGCAGATCGTAATGTTCATTTACTTCTGTTGTCGCTGTTGTTGTTGTCAGAATCTTCATTCTGGTCAAAATGTACATCTTTTTTCTGTATAAAATATCTTTTCCCATGGAATGGATCTGAAACTTTTTATTTTAGTAATTCCCTTGGCATTAGTCTAAGATTTTATAAGGACATAAGAGCTGTGGTGGCGCAGTGGTTAGAATGCAGTACCGCAAGGATAACTCACTGCTCACTCCAGGAGTTCAATTATGACCGGCTCAAGGTTGACTCAGCCTTCCATCCTTCCAAGGTGGGTAAAATGAAGATCCAGATTGTTGGGGGCAATAGGCTGACTCTGTAAACCCCTTAGAGAGGACTGGAAAGCACTGTCAAGTGGTATATAAGTCTAAGTGCTATTGCTACATATGCTGTTCAAGAGCTACAGGGCAACCTATACCCTGTCTGCCTTCCATTTCTGCAATAATTTCCTGACTAATCCTACATTCATTTCATGATTTCTCAACCTCCTTGTTGTCTCCTAGTCACCTAGGCACCTTCTTTATTTGGTGCCCCACCCTTTTTTCTTTTCTCAATGCTTGCATGACTCAGTTTCCTTTGTTAGCTTTACAGGGCTGTTCTGTCAGGAATTACCTTTTTTAAACCTTCTGTGTGTGACAGATTCTTGGTTACAAGGCAGTAAAACATGAGGTGCAACCTCATTTTTAAAACCGGTGGCTGGAATAACAAATTTAGTTTTAGGAGTGATTGAGAAACATACACACTTGCCTTCTTGCCAGATCTTTGAATTATCTGTCCTTTATTTTAATAGTGGCAGAGCATGTGGCCTTTCAATCCTACCTTCTTTTACCTCTGCAGTATCGTATACGGCAGTGATGGCTAACCTTTTTGCCATTGTGTGCCAAAATCATGTGCATACGCGTGACATTGCACATGCGTGTGCCCTCACCCATAATGCAATGCACCCCGCCCCCTGCACATGGGCACGCAAACCCCCCACGCACTCCCCCCCCCATGCATGCGCACAACCGGGGTGGGATTCAAATATTTTAACAACTGGTTCTCTGTCGGGTTGCTGGGTGGGCGTGGCCTACTCTGCCTCCTGCACCATAGCACTGGGGGGCATTTTTGCCCTCCCCAGTCTCTGGAGGCTTTCCTCAAGCCTTCGGGAGGGCGAAACTGGCCTACCCCATCTGTCCGGAGGTCAGAAACAGGCCCGTTTCCGGACTTCCTGAACTTTCGGGAAGCCCGTTTTTCACCCTCCCACAGCCTCCACTCAGGCCCTGAACTTACCTGGCATCCAAAATGGACCGCGTGGAGACTCCTGGGAGGGACGGGCAGTACCTGCATCTGCGGCACAGACCCGAAAATCATCTGACCAGCGGGGGGTGCTCCCACATGCGCAGTGGAGTTGAGCTGGGCGATGGCTTGCGTGCCCTCCGAAAGGGCTCTGCGTGCCACCTGTGGCATGCGTGCCATAAGTTCACCATCAATTTTATAAGTTGCATAGAATAAACTTACAGAGCACCCACAACACTGGAAGGCAAGCTGTTCCACTGATTAGTTGATCTCACTTTCAGGAAATTACTCCTTAGTTCCAGGTTGGATTTCCCTTTGAAGAGCTTCTATCTATTGCTTCTTGTCCTGCCCTCAGGTGCTATTTGATCAATATTAAAATAAGACACTTTTTTGACAACCATTTATGGACTTCTGTTGCCACCAAGATTGAAAAGTTGATGTTTTGAGCATTTGCTTGTAAGATTAGGGATGGTATATGGGATAAAGAATATTTGTTTCTAACCTTATAGGGGGTATTGTCTGGTCATGACTGATACTATCTTATCTCCCACTCTAATTATTTTCTGGATACTTGCGTTTGTGTGCCTGTGTGTTTGTATGTAGAGATTCAGCTACAGACAGTCTCTTTTTGGTTCTGGACTTTGCCATTTTCTAAATTTGAAGTGAGCTTTCCATATGTGTCCATTTTTAAAAGCCATATTGTCTTCCTCGGATCATGTGATTGTTACATTCCTTTTAATATAAAAGAAACTTCTGAGGCTTTGCTCAAAATTAACTGTCTGCTTTCAAATGTTATCTACATGCTTTCATGATCTTAAAAGCTGAAGTCATCATTTCTTTAAAAAGCTGAAATAATCAAAATCCTGAATGTTTTGCATATTTTTTTTACAACCAGGACCTACATTTATTCTTCTTTCCGGATTTAGCCTTGTTAGCCTGGGGGGTAGTTCTTAAAGCATATGTAGCTCTTCCTTATGACTTCATTTCCATGTTTGACATATTTTCTCTATCAAGATTTCCATTGTGGAAACCATCACTTCATTTTTCAAAACAAAATCAGTTTTTCTCAATTAGCTTAACTTTGTTATGCCTAGTTTCGAGTAACAATCCTCCCAGATGTTATGCTTCCCTAACGTACAGTCATTGTGTTTCCTCTTAACATTAACCGATTTCACAACATTGCTAGAAAGTAGCCAAAATTTGTTGGTTTCTTCTGTCAGCAAATTCTGCTATTATATGGAGTCATCTGTGTTTATACAAACAAGCTTTTCATCTTATGACAGTAAACAGAGTAAAACCAACCAGAGTTTCTAGGTCACACATTATTCTAAACCAGAGGTAGAAATTATTTTCAAAGAGAGTCTGCACATGTTTCTAAAGTGGCCTTTGAAGTTCTTGTAAAATATGGTGATAAGTGATATCATCAGTGAGGGGAGAGCTGAAAATCTCAGTGTCCCTCTCCTTTTATATTATTATAACACAAAAATATGAAATCACAACTTCCAATTCTTTAGGTAGTGTTCATTTTCATATTCTTCAAGTTTTTCCCAAGAACCTAGGATATTTTAAGATATTGGTGTGGTACATGTGCAGATTTCAGCAGTGTGACATTGACAGATAGAAATTTTGTTAATGTGCACATTTTTTAAGTGCCATCCAATATTTTTTGATATGGCACCCAGTGTGCTGATAACCACAGGGACTGCCATGGCCAGTTTATACCATGATGTTTAAGTTTTGATTTTCAGATCCTGACTCTTTGTGATCTTCTCCAATTATTTGTCTTCTATTCTAATATCCTTGGAATTGCCACATCAATTATCCACACTTTCTTCTTTTCAATCAAAGTTAAATCTGGTGTATTATGGGGCAAGACTTTATTAGTGTGTAATCAGAAATCCCATAATACTTTTACCTGCTCGTTTTCAGCCAGTTTTTTCCCCATCCATTTTTTTTATTCCTGGACATTATAATATTTATAGATATTACAATGAATCATTTTGGCAACTGTTATATTGTTTATAATGAATTTGTGTGATCTTCTTGCATGAGATGATTTTATGATCTACCATTTCTCCTGCCTCAGTACCTTCTGTACTTCTTTGATGATATCTCCATTCTAACCTTGATTACATTACTTCAAATAGCTTGCTTGTGAGTAGCCAAAATCAAGCCTTCAGTTTCTTTTTTTACTGGTCCGGTTGTAAGCCATTGCCAAGTTTTATCTTTATCCATTTCCCCCTCAATCTTTTGTAGAAATTGATCATGCAATGCTTTTTCTTTTGAGCATTCTATTCTTTTTTTTTACTACATTATTTAAAAATTCATGTTTTCTTTCTTTCTTTCTAACTTGTATTAATGCTTGTACTTGGCTGTCCTTTATGTAATCGGCCAATGCATGCTTTTCTTTTCTGTTTGTTTGATTTGAAGTAAATCTCTGGCTCCATTTCTGCAGGGTATGTATAATCTATCATTATCACTATAGGGATGTAATGCATAGTGAAGAGTCATTAGCTTTATTGTTTTGGGGTTCAAACTGTCAAGTTCATATTGTGTCAGTTAATAATGCCAGCAGTATATCCTTTCACAGATATGATCCAGGTATTGATGACCTTGATGTTGTTTCTACCATTCAATTTTGCCTTTAGCACAATTCTCACTCTGGATGTAGTCTTTACTAAACATATTTGTAACTTGCTCATGCTTAGTGTTACCCAACTGTAAAATGCCCAGATACTTGTAGTCTTCCTTCTGATGGTTCCTGATGGTTTGGACATTTGGCATTTCAATTCTATTATAGTTTGTGATTTTAAATTTCTCCTCCTCCTGCAGAGTTGATATGCTACTCCAACCCCAAAGGACTTTGAGCGGCTTATCAACAATCTTACCGTGAAAAGGTTTAAAACAACTCAATAGAATTAGGTTACAAACATAGTTAGCTTGCACTTAAGCAACACTCAAAACTGCAGAGAGAGAAAACAAGAAAGCTCATCACAAAATGTCCATTTCAGATCTTGATTCTGGCCTTCAGTGCCTCTCTGAAAAGCCATATCGTGCTGAAATCATCATTAAGTCATGTATACTGTGTTTTGCAAGGGCACACGAAGGGAGAAGCAGCATGGCCATAAAGTGTATTTTCAGCTTAACCACAACATGACTTCCTGTAATATACCAACAGATACACTGTAATGTCTTCTCTGGGCCCTACATGAGGGCCAGGTAACATAAGCTCATTAGGTTTAAAATGAGCTAAAAGCAAGTTGTAATATTATTGTTAAAGTGAGTGTGCGAAATTCCCACTGGGGAACAAGAGGGGTGTGATTCTGTATTCTGTTCCTAATAGTCTTCTTAAGAATCCAGAAATACCATGTCTGTGTTGCAATCACTTCTTTAAATAGAACCCGCAGTGAACCTTTCCTGTGGAATGATCTTGAACCAGAGAAATGCTACAGGTGTGTTCTTATAGCCAGAAGAAGAAGGTGGCTGTTTTTCTTAATTCAAAAATCACAGTTTGCCAAAGTGGTCCCTCACTGGCTGTTTGCCTTGCTCAGTGTTAAGTAGCAGTGCTTGCATAGGTAATAAATAAAAGTGATTTTTAAAAAATAGCCTCGCTTTAGGAGTGAGCTTGAAGTTGATCCACACATTTTAAAGGATGATTAAGACTCTGGGTTCAGTATTTATATGACCAAACCGGAATTTAGAGTTTTGGTTTCATTTAGTTTGCACAATTATTTAGTTCCTTGCCTTCTCTAAACAGACCATGGCACATTCACACAAAGTGTGCAATCAGGTAGATATATGAAGAAATGATGTATATGAAGGCCTGAAGCCTGGCAGAGCTAAACCTGTCCTATTTTTTCTGTAAACCTTGTCTCACCGGCCTTCTGGATTTTTTCCGGAAGAATGTGACTTTTTCAATTTTATAAGAGCTTTGTTCCATGATGGTGCCCACCTGTTTAGCTCTTGGTGTTCTGACCTACGCTTCCTGAGAAAACATAAATCACAATCCTAGCCCCAAAAGCCCTCTTCTATTTAGATGGCTGTGAATTGTGGTCATTCACAGCCTGTAATCATTCACAAACAGTCTGTGAAGAGTCCAACAGATGTCTGCCACAGTCTTTCATGGTAATGCTGATAAGCACCTACCTTTATCTCCCTTGAAATGCTGCCAGAGGCCGAATTGCCAATTCGTTTTGCAAGGCCAAATGTTAAGCTTAAATTGACTAGATGAACTAATTACTTCCTGCAAAGGCTCACGTCCGTTTGCTCCTCTTATATGTTTTATGGGAAGGGCCAATCATCTCCAAGCCTTACTCCTTGAGTCTCCCTTTGTTCCTTAATTGTTCCTGCCTCTGGCAGCTCCGCGGATGCACACACTGGGAACAGGCTCACACTGTTCTTCTGCCTTGCTGATGTCAGATTCCGGAAGCTCCGGAGGAAGCACGCAGCTACCAGATGGCCCTGGCCTCCTCTCTGCTTTGGATGCAGAGCCCTTGTCCAAACTTTCCCCAGACTCCAGGACTAGCCCATGTTGCTTCTCAACCTCCTCACTGTCCAACTCTGTTGCCAGTTCCATGGGCCGGCGTTGGACCACAATACTTGGCCTCTCACCATTGTAGATGTGCCTGCCATTTAAACTGTTTAGTGATCAACCAATAGAGGAGACCGTCATTTTAAATAACTCTAAAACGATACACAATGTGATCGCCTCTCCACCCGTTTCCCAATTTTACACTAAAGGGGTCTCTGAGCGATTTGTACCTATTGAAGAAAAGGCATTGGGCTCGGGTGATATTAGTGGGGGCGTCAATTCAGCTCTTTTTTAAAAAGGACAAGTTAGCAGAGGGACCAATTGCCAAGGTTGCAATACCCTTATATTAATCTATGTTGCAGTTTGTATGTTTTACTGAGTAGAATTAGATGTTCAGTATTTTGGATAATGCTTTTAGATTCATTTCAGATTAAACTGAGTATATCTGGAGATGAGATCTTTCTAGGAATCTTTTACAAAGGTTTCATGCATTTACATACCCTTACTACCTTCTGAGTAGTCGGTAGACCCTCTCTTCGTGGAAGAAACTTGCATGATGAATTTGCCTTAATGGAGTGGGGGGGGGGGGAAACCATTCAATAGTATGAAAGTTAAAGTGCTTCTTGCCTCTTGAAGTTCCCTTCTGAGATAGGGTTTTGCAAAAGCCCAACTGCAATATTGCTTACTTTATTACTATAACCCTAATGCTAACAGACCTTCTGCAACAAAGGGTTACAGCTGTATGTTAATGTGCAATCCATGTGGGCAGAAGCTGTGCTTCAGAGCAGCCCATTAATGATAAAAAAAAAATCTCTCCATAGCTGTTTTTCTCTCCTTCTGTTCTCTCTTCCCACCCACCCACCCCCTTTTCCCACCCCCACACATGCCGAACAATAGAGACTGCTTATAATGCAACTCAGTCTTCAGGATCTGCAGTACTAGAAGCACCTCTCGTGAGTCACCAGCTTTAGGAGATAGCATACCTTTCCCCCCTTCCTTCTAAGACTTGCACTTTTTCCTTTCTAATCTCTCCTTTCTTTCTTCTTCGGATTATTTTCCTTTCTTTGATGCTGAGACTCTAGAACAGAGCGGTCAAACCCTCAGGCTGAGGGCTGGATGTGCCACACACTGGCCAAGCCCACGCCAGGTTTAGTGAAGGAGAAAAAAGTCACGATACGTCATTTGACGACACCATGACAATGCGAGTTTGACACTCCTGCTCTAGAAAGAGTGCAGAGATGATTAGGGGACTGGAGGCTAAAACATTGAAGAACCATTGCAGGAATTGGATATATCCAAAAAAAAAGGACCGGGGTGATAAGATAGCAATATTCCAATATCTAAGGGGCTGCCATAGAGACGAGGGGATTATCCCAGAGGTGGGTTGCTCCAGGTTTGGCCCGGTTCATCCGAATTGTTAGTGGTATTTTAGCCTGGGTCGCAGAACCGGCAGCGACCCAGGCTGGCCATGCCCCCAAACCGGTTCCCTGGTCATCGCTGCTGTTGCCAGCATGTTGTTTAGTAGTGCACATGCGTGCACAGTTCACTGTAAATTGTTTTGTGCATGGCGCACATGTGTGAAGCGAACCGGTAGTAAAACCGGGAGCAACCCACCCCTGGGGTCAAGCTATTCTTGAAAGCACCTGAAGGCAGGACAAAGGCAATGGATGGAAACTAACCAAGGAGAGAAGCAACCTAAAACTAAGGAGAAATTACCTGTCAGTTAGAATAATTAATCAGTGGAACTGCTTTGCCCTCAGAAGTGGTGGGTGCTCTGTCACTGGAGGTTTGTAAGAAGAGATTGGACAACCATTTGTCTGAAATGGTCTAGAGTCTCCTGCTTGAGCAGGGGATCAGACTAGAAGACCTCCAAGATCCCTTCCAACTCTGTCATTCTGTTATTCTTTGTTTGCCCCGGGGAAGATTCTGGTTTATTTTAGCCCAGAAACATTTTAAGCCTTGCCTAAAGAGCTCAATCTGATTTGACTGTCCTCTTATTACCATGTCTTTAACATCCCGAGTAGACTGCTTAAGATCACATCCTTCTTTTAATGACTGATGTGACTGAGTTAATTAGAACAAGTTAGAATAATTTTTTTTGTGCAATATTTTTACCAGAAAGAATTAAATGTACTGTACAAAAAAACCCTTTCCTTCTGAAAAGTGCCATTTTTAAAATAAACGAGTTGTGGATTAAACTCTAGAATTCGTAATGCAAATATTGCCCATTGAGGAAGTGAAATGTCTCTTCATGATTTTTTTAGGAGAATTAAAAATGAATTTGTTCCTGACTGGTTTGTCCTCAGTGGCTGTTTTTCTTTTTGTTTTCTGATGTATTTCATGCATTTGTTACTGTATTGAAAGTTTTACTGTGTTAACTGCCCTGAGCCACTTTATGTGGGATGGGTAGCCCTATAAATCTAATAAATAAACAAATAAAAGAATTATGCTGGATTACTTCTCAGTATGCATCTGCTTATCATCAATGAAGAGTTAAATAATTTTATGACACTGAGTTTGCAAAGAATATGTCTGCAGCAGGTAACCATCCTCTACTGCCTTGCCAACTGGTTATGTAAGAAAAATAGGCATATATTACCCAATAGGTAGCTGTGTATCAGGTTTATAACCAACAATTTAAATGTTGATTGCAGCCGGAATGTGTAATCCTCTAATTGATGGCCTAATATTTTTTTAAAATGGGGAAATATTTTTTTCATGACATCTCAGATGAGAATGTAGATAGATCATGAGCTACTGTTTGAGTATAGATAGAACAGGAACACTGACTATTTGTGTTGTAGCATCCTCTTTACTCCTTACTAGTGAATTTCTTATATATTGATGTATTTAGGCATCTGGAGCTAAGTGTCTAAGTGACTTTATCATAATGGGGAACTGATTAATTGACATTGCTGTTGATGTTTGCTGATGGCTGCAAAGTAGGGTCTCTTTAGTTCCATCCTCAAGCTTACCTGAGTGCTGTACTATCCCAATGTAGGGATCTTTCTTTCAGGTACAGAAACAAGGTGAAGGTCTCACGAGGCCTATAGGTCCATGATAAAGGATGATGCTTCTTTTGACCAATTTCCTGATTGAGAAAACAGCATGAATTGCTCTCATTATAAACAGGCACTTGAGGTTGGAAGTGGCATGGGTTTTTTTCCCCTCAGTATAAATTGAAAGCATTCAATTTTGAAAGTTTTCATCTTTGTCTTTATGTGTCACAGGCACATGCTATGCCATGAAAACCCTTAGCAGTGACTGTTTCTCACTCCTATCCCAACATCTCTGCCAAGAACATCATATTTCATCTTGTACATGGACCATAACGTTCAAAACATGCTTGTTTCAATCCAGACGCAGGTCACCCGAAACCAGCTGTTCCATCTATGGAACACTTTGCACATCCCTACTTGGAAGTTAAAGCAAAAACAAAATTGGAAGAAGGGAATGGTAAACCAGTTCCTTTCTGTAGCCTCTGCATTATGTGAGAATCTTCCCCCCCCCCCACACACACACACATTTCTTCTTCCCTAATTACTAGTTCCTGTTGGAAATGTTTTTTGAAGTTGTGGTTTGCCATGGTTGCTAGTGAAGCTAACTTCATATACCCAGTAGCTTTTGCAGCAGGAGTTCCTTGTTAATACAGAACTCAAAATCAAAAGTTCCTTAAGATCTTTGCCAAGGGAAGGAAATGTTTTTAATGTTTGAGGGTTCAAATTGCTTGCATTTATTTTGATATGGTGATATTGTTTAACCAACCCAAGCTATAATACCAGCCATTATAATAAAGGAAAATACCTAACAGCAGAAGAAATAGAATAACAGAGTTGGAAGGAACCTTGGAGGTCTTCTAGTCCAACCCCCTGCCTAGGCAGGAAACCCTACACCACTTCAGACAGATGGCTATCCAACATCTTCTTAAAGACTTCCTGTGTTGGAGCATTCACAACTTCTGGAAGCAAGTTGTTCCACTGATTAATTGTTCTAACTTGTCAGGAAATTTCTCCTCAGTTCTAAGTTGCTTCTCTCCTTGATTAGTTTCCACCCATTGCTTCTTGTTCTACCCTCAGATGCCTTGGAGAATAGTTTGACTCCCTCTTCTTTGTGGCAACCCCTGAGATATTGGAACACTGCTATCATGTCTCCCCTAGTCCTTCTTTTCATTCAACTAGACATATCCAGTTCCTGCAACCGTTCTTCATGTGATTTAGCTTCCAGTCTCCTAATCATCTTTGTTGCTCTTCTCTGCACTCTTTCTAGAGTCTCTACATTTTTTTACATTGTGGCAACTAAAACTGAATGCAGTGTTCCAAGTGTGGCCTTACCAAGGCATTATAAAGTGGTATTAACACTTCACATGATCTTGATGCTATCCCCCTGTTTATGCAGCCTAGAACTGCGTTGGCTTTTTTGGCAGCTGCTGCACACTGAAATGGTTGTCCACTAGACTCCAAGATCCCTCTCACAGTTACTACTATTGAGGAAGTACCAAATATACTGAACCTGTACATTTTGTTTTTCTTGCCTAAATGTAGAACCTTATTTTTTTCACCATTAAAACCTTTTCCAATATAATATAAACCAGAGCCATTGAGCTGTAATATCCAGAATTCTTAACCAACGTGACGCCCCATCATACAGGCTGGGAGTTTTCAGCTTTGTAGTAACCCGCACCACCCAACACCCCCCCCCAAGGTTGGAAAGCAAAGCTCTAATTATTTCTGCTCCTTGTAAGAAAGTAGTCATAATAGGGCATCTTATTTCATTTGAGTAAAACTCTGGGGGGAAAGAGATGGCTTAAGAGGGCTACTGTTCAGGGAACTGAGTGCAGGCGGTAGCGGCTTTTCAGTTACACTTCCCATGTCTTCCATGTATGCCTGGCAGCAGTGAGCTTAAGACTTTTTCAAATAAAGGGGGGGAAGTGTGAGATTATTGTGTGATGATACCTTGAGTGACTTCCTTCTGGGACAAACCCACTGCTGAAGAAAGGAACAAGACATATTGCTTTGATTTAAAGAAATCTTGCCTTAATGCATTTGCTGGTTGCCAGAGTTTAGACAAGTGGCACAGAAAGCAAGCAAGCATTATTGTCTGCAGTTCACAGACCTGTCAGGTTTAGGCTGGTATTGTAATTATTGCACTATTTTAAACAAGTAACGTAGCATATGCTTGGGTGCTGCTGCTGAGTGTGTTGGGAATTTAAGGGAGAACGTCTCAAGCTTTATACTTTATACTTCCATTCCATTCCCATTTCTCTTCTCCGCTGATAAAATAGAATATTCATATCGCCCAATAAATCTTTTAAAATGGAACCTTTATTTGCAATTCTGCCATTTCCCCTCAGGTATTAAAGTTGCTAATGTGATTGCAGAGACATTAAAAGTTATGTTCCAAAGAATCTGTACCAGTAAGGCATTGCAGGAAGAGACAAATGGCAGATGTGGATCCCTTCAGCTGAAAACGAAGCACATCAGCTCAGATGTTCAGAGAGAAATGAATACTGGAGTTAATTCCTTCCTGAAATAAAATCCAGTTGATGAAGCACATATCCCCCTTTTTTTCCCCTGGAAAAAAAAATGGAATTTCAGAATATTTCTTAGGGGCCAAATTTACCTAACAGTCAGTGCCAGCAAAGCTTGTGATAGGGGTATGTGAAACCTCAATTCAAATCGCACAACCTGTTTGAAACAGTGATTTCAGATGTTTGAAGCAAACTAATTCAAACTTTGTGGAAGGGTTTTTAGCTTGATGTGTGTTTTGAAATGCAACTATTTTGTCCGTCACAAATAAGATATCTGTGAATCAGTGTGTAAATCACCTTTTCCGAAGCCGTCATAACCATGGCTTCGGAAAAGGTGGTCCTCAACTTATGGCTAAATGGCCATAAATTGAGGACCACCTGTAATTAAGCAGAAGTTATGACAAATTGATTTAACTCGATATAAAGAAGCTTTAAGTGGCTTGATCATGGCTGCATGGAAAGGAAACTGAGTTCCTCCTCGTTTTCTCTTTTCCATAAAGAGAAAAAGCTTGTATATTGTAGTATTACAAGGACAGCTCTGTAGTTATTGTGGAAAGGCAGCCATGTTGGGTTAATATCATAAAGGAGGTGGCAGAAAGGAAAGCAATTCTTTGTCACTTCAGAATGGAACCCACCTTCTGCAGGGAATGGTGGAGGAAAGAAAAGGATTCAGAAATGAAATTAAAAGTGTGGCTTGCTTATACTGCATATGATCAGAGGAAAATAGCCTGGAGCTATTTTTCTTTTCAAGATTGTGCCTTTCTTGCTTTTGTCCTTGGCTAGAAATGGACCATCATCTACAGTAATTGCAGGCTTCCTAGCCGATATATTTATTTTAATTGGCTACACTACGTTCTATATACATGTGGCATCTGAATAAATACTAATGGGAGGAAAGCGAGCTGCTCCTTAATATGTATTTATCCTGCAACAGGCTTCCTCTTAGGAAAGGCATTTTCCTTTCTCACAGTAGCCTTTGTTGAAATGGCATCAGCAGCCTGCTTGCAGAGTCTTTTGGGGTGAGGAAGGAGGGAGGGAGGGTATCCAGAAAGCAGGCACAAGGGATTGCTCAAGGGGCTGGTGTATGCAATAAAGAAGGAGCTCTATTAACTCTTTTGCAGTTAATGACCTTTTAAAGCCATGAAGGTTTACATCTAAAATGCTTTAGGATATTCCAGACTTTTAGGCTATTCAAACAGAGCGTGGAAGTGCTGAGTGCAGAGAAACCCCTGAATGTGAGAAAGGAAATTTATTGCATTGTGGATTTCTCGGGCCATTGGTTGCAGAATTAAGTGGGTGACTTTATGTCAAAGTTTGAAGACTTCACATGAGGAGATGCTGTTTGGTTAAAGGGGGATATGGGGCTCTTGAGTCTTGATGTCTTTTTTTTTTTTTTACTTTGTTGCATCTTCTCACAGGAGAGGAGTTGTGGGTTCAAGTGGACAGCGTGAAGCCTTTCTGCATTACCCATAGGCCTTTGAGGAGGACCTCAATGTCCTCTTATGATTTTCAGAAAGAGTAGGGAAAGCTGATTCTCAGTAGCCTACAAAGGAGAGCTCAACGGAGAAAGTGTAGGGGGGGAAAATCCTTCTGAAGGCCCTTTAAACTTATGTGAGCCACCAAAGTCGATTCATAGCAATAGGCAGTAGAGAATTAGCAGTATCCAGGTGCAGAGGGCGTAGGAGGGAGACTAAGAATCTCTCTGCTCTTCTGCCACCCACACAACATCTGAAGCCCACGTACTGAGTCAGGAGCTTTTGTGTGAGGGAAGTCAGATGACTAAGGATGGATGTTACTAAGGGGGAAGGAGAGAGATTCTCTCAGCAGGCTTATGCTCTGTGGCCCAGTGCCCCCTGCTGTCCAGGCTGCAGCTGAGCACCAGATCAGGGATCTCTCAGAAACTCTTGTAGGGGACTGATGAAGAGGCAACTGCCTACTTCTTTCTCTCTGCTTCCTTTCTCTCAAGCAACTGGAATAGATGTTTGCAAAGGAATCTGCTGTATTCAGAATACCTGCAGGCTTGTGCACTCATATTAGCAATAGTACTTACATCCAGCTTCACAGTGCTTTACAGCCCTCTCTAAGCAGTTTACAGAGTCAGCCTATTGACCGCAACATTCTGGGTCTTCATTTTACCCACCTTCAGAAGGATGGAAGGCTGAGTCAACCTTGAGCCTGGTGAGATTCGATCTGCCAAACTGCTGGCAGCCGGTGATCAGCAGAAGCAGCCTGCAGTATTGCACTCTAACCACTGCCCCACCGCAGCTCTTACATATTGTGATTAATGTGCTGGTTTCTACTCACCTCTAATATTTTATGTTCTCTCTTTTCTTCCAGTTTATTGAAGCAATGGCCAATAAACAAAGTGAGCTGGAGAACTATGTATCTGATGGTTACAAGATGGCGCTCACAGAAGAGAGGCGGCGATTTTGTTTCCTGGTGGAGAAGCAGTGTGCAGTGGCCAAAAATACTCTTACGTACCACTCCAAGGTAAGCAGAGGCACTTAGTAAAACTGAACTAAACCACTCCAGGGATATGATTTCCTTTTTTTAAAGTAGTAATCTTATTAAAGATTACAATTTACAACATTGCAAATTAATGTAAACTAAAAAGATTAAAAAGAAAAAGAGAAGGAAGGTGCATAAAAGAAAAAATAAGAATATAGTAAAGAAAAAGAAAAGAAATATATAAAGAAGTGACTTGGCTCTTTATCACAAGTATAAACAATTTTAGTAAATTATCACCTCTTAAAATGCAACAAATGATCTCTTCTTCCCATACCCCATACAAACCCAAACAAATCCATAAAGCTTCCTTTTTTCAGTTCTAATGTAAGCCTAAATCCATTAAAGGTAATCAGAGATAACAAGATATCTATTTTACACTTGATCAAAAAAAACCAAACAATCTCTATATTCCTTCCTTTTATTGCTAACAATATTGATCTTTAGTCCCTTCAAATAATATCCTGGAGCGTGATTTGTTTGATTTTTTTCTTTGTCTCTTCTCATAAAGTTCTTCAAAGCTTTAACAGGCCTGCTTTGTAAGTGCAATATTCAAAAGTATCCAGCCCACTCCCTTGGTTTGTTATTTGTAATAACAATGGATAGATTTGTAATATCCATTTTAATTATAAGATATCAGCTGGTTTCCAACATAATTCTTGTAGCCTATCATTTTTAAATCCACTTTCAAATCAGCCTCGATCATGTAAAATAATACTTGCTTCTCTGTCATAATACTTTTTAAACACAACCTGTTTATAGAGGCAGACATTTAAGTTCTAGGTCCATTGTTCAAAAATATCCTTTAGTATGTCCGGTGTTAAAATATTTTGCTTCGTTCTGTATTAGAAGTCAAGTGTTTATCTTCTTTAATTGTAACCTTTAGTTCCTTCTAATTCCCTATAATTTTAAAGTAAATTTAAAGTCCAGTTTTTAAAGTCATATATAGTTTGTCTTTTTCAGAATTCAAAATAAAAGCATTTTCCTATGGGAAGGATTCTTTATAATTAATTACGAAATCTTATTTCAAATTGTCCATGGCTATGTTATCTTGAGCTCATGTAGTTACTATAGTGGACTGCCATTAGTGAAGGAAAAGTGCCTACCAGTAGTACTTTCTATAGTGCTTCCTATGTGGGTAAAAAATGGAAACTAGTCCATTAAGATCAAAAGAGGTGGCGGGAGGTGGCCCTGCGTGATTTGTAATAGATATTCAGCTCAAATGCAACTGTTGTTGCCTCCTGGCAAAATCCTTGGGGAAGAATATCTTAACTGCATGCCAACCAATGCAAATTCAGTCTAAATAAAACATGTGTTTTATTTTCATGGCTGAAAAGAAAAGTTGGAAAAATAGGGAGAGTACGACATGGAAGTGTATATGTTATTCTGTTATTTTTAATGGTGAAATAATTTGTTCTGTTAATATCATTAGGCTCTTATTGGCATTGGTTTGAGGAAAAAAAACCTTTATGGTTTATTGCTCTGTGTGTGGGGGGGTGGGTGGGTGGGTGGGTGGGTGTATGTGTTTATTGTCTGCATTTCCTCCACTCAACTCATTTATGGTATTCATCTGGGTAGATGGAAGCTAGTCAGGTAATAAAAAAATGGACTGCAAAATCTCAGTGAGTCACAAACACTGTTCAAGAAGAATTGTATGTTAGGCTGTTTACTAATATATATGGAGAAATAAAAGAACAGCACTCTTTTCTTTCATCTGGTGGATTATTATTATTTTCTTGCCATTATTTTGTAACAATACTCCAATGAGGATAAACTTTCAGTTTTATTTATTTTTTATTTACATTTTTATTAAGTAGATTACCTTGGTGATAATTTACATGTAGACACTGAGATCATGGGCAGTGGTGCTAAAGCATATGTGGCTTGTTTTATAACTTGTTCAAGAAATGTGATTACACACTGTTGCATTCCAAATCAAAACCATTTGCATGGTTTGGATGTGTTGGTTTATAACATTTACATAGTCATATACAAAACACCCACACAGATACTTCAAAATGTCATCAAAATCTTCCGGGAAGTATGGTCTTCTACTTAAATTTAGCTATGCTGTTATCTTGAATATCAACTGAATATCAACCTCTGGAGAAGGATCTAATGTTGGGAAAAGCGGAAAGAAAGAGAAGAAGAGATGACCAGCAGCAGGTTGGATGGACTTGGAGGAGAATTGGAAAACCTGAAGAACCAAGTTAGGGACAGATTGTCATAGAAAAAACCTTATCTAGATGATTGCTAAGAGTCAATACCACCTTGATATCAGAAAACAATGTTCTTAGTTCCTTTGTCCTAGTGAAGGGACCAAGGTGCGTCTTGCCATTCACCAAGATTCATGGCAAGCCACCACCACTATTCTTTCTATATAACAATTTTTCTGTGATGGAGCCTTCCCTTAGAAATCATACATTATTCACGCACTGTATAGTCTGCCTGAAGACACCAGCACATATGTTTAGCTTTCATTCACCCTCTCTTCAACCTCCCATAATAATAGCTAGGCACCCAACAGGGCAGGTGTGCCTGTTTCCTGGCAGATGATGTATGGGTGGCACAATGGCCCTTGTGTGCTCTTCAGCCTGGAGCTTATAAATACACAGTGTGCTGCTTCCAATAGAACAGGAGAAATTAAGAAGCTGCACAACTGCTTTTTGTGCCATTGTTTTTTCTTGTTTGAACTCAAATATAAGTAGTCCCTGCTTAACAAAGGTAATTGGGAATAGCAACTCTGTCATTAAGCAGTGCGATTGTAAAGCACAATGTCACATGACTGTGCCAACTTAAGCCAGCAGTGGAAGCAGTCCCAGTTGCTGTTAATGGGTTAATTTGGTGCGGCCGCAGCATCCTGCAGTCACATGATCACTACTTGCAGCTTCCTGCCAGCTTCCCCATTGACTTTACTTGTTGGAAGTGAAGGTCGCAAATAATCACATGACTGCAGAACACTCTGACATCATAATTGTAAGCCAGTTGCCAGATGTGTAAGCTGCATTGACGTGACCATGGGAATGGCCACAGCTATGAGGACCCATTGTAGATCCCCATTGTTTAGCATCATAACTTTGAACAGTTGCTGGACAAGTAGTCTTTCAACAAGAACTACCTGTAAGTTCCTATTTCAAATGAGAAGGTTGAATGTTCTTCTTTTGCTCCCAATTTGCATTTTACTTAAAAAGCTGGGATGTCCTTTTTTACTTAAAAAGCTGGGATAACCATTGGTTATTTTTTGAATCACCCGGACTGTTTTTACTGCTTTCCTACTTATGCCCTTTGGGACTGGTCCCAGAGATTCTAGGCTTAAGTTTTTTGGGGGACGGGGAAGGGAAACTGAAACTAATGCAGGGGATTAAGAAGTGATTGAAGCAGCAGGACTTTCCAGAATAGCATCTCTTCTTTCAGTGGAAGCTAAGAAGCTCCTGCTGCTCATAGTGATAGGGAGAATTATTTCCATGCACACAATGTGCTTTCATGGAGGAGAGGAAAGGGAGCCATCCTCACCGAAATGATCCATGGAGCTATTATTGACATTTTCACAGGAAGCTGCTTCTTCCACCTACGTGACATTAACGGTTACCGGCTTTCTCTGCAAAGCCCAACCTTTTCTCATGTTCCTCTTCAAAGATACAAATAACAGGCAGCCATTATGCGACAGTCTCCCGTCCTGCAGCTGACCTATGCTCCCCTGGGGGCTGCCAAAAGCTATTCTCAGACTTCCTTTCAGATTGCATGGTTGCTGTGGAGCAGCTGATCTCTGCAGCTTAGGCACCTTGGGGGCATCCTAGGGGATGTGCAGAACTAAGCAATCGGTTTGGTTTTGTTTTTTCCTAACGAAGTAGCCCACATGTACTAGTTCCTGCTTTACCTTTTGCCCCTAACGGTTGTGCTGAACCTTCAGCTATTAAGAGAGAGTGAGACCACTCTGCTTGGGCGGCGGCGTTGAGAAAGACCGAGTTTATTGAGGTAAATGTTTCTGTGAGGATCTGTGGTGTGTCCTAGTTACCTGCGGGATCGCATCCTACCGCATACATCCCTGCGACCAATTCGCTCTCACAGGGAGGGACTCCTCCGGGTGCCGTCCACCAAGCAATGCCAACGGGCGGCGCCTAGGAGTAGAGCCTTCTCTGTGATGGGCCCAACCCTCTGGAATGACCTCCCCCCCGATATCAGAACTACTACCGACCTCCGCTCCTTCCGACAAAAACTTAAGACTCACCTGTTCCAATTAGCTGGCCTGGCCCATTTATAGTCCCATTTATACCTCCTGGCAAATATTTTACCCTGGGATAGTTTTTTAGGGGTGTTTTTTCATGTATTTTTAAATTTTTAAAATTTTAAATCTAACTTTAACTATTGTACAGTAAACTATTGCTACCTCCTCCAGCCACATCTATATTTATTTTATATTTATATTATGTATATTTACTGTTTTTAATATGACTGTACACCGCCCCGAGTCCCTTCTGGGAGAGGGTCGGTCTAGAAATCAAATAAAAGTTAAACTTAAAGTTAAAGTGTCCCCCCCCCCCCCAGCTATGTGACTTTTTTCAACATTCCTTTTGCCACCGAACACCCACGTTTTATACGCTTCTCTTTGAAACATTTTTTTTCAGAACAACTCACAAAGATTTTGCTAATCAGGAAATCAAAATTGGGGGTGCAAGGCTTGCAACCTGGTTTGAATGTGTTTATTTGGAAGGAATTTTTTTTTTAAAAACGGGCTGCCCCTCAGGAAGACATGTCCATGTGATTTCCATCCAGTGAAAGAAGAGAGCAAGTGAAGAGAAAGGAATAGATGTGAAAAACCTGGGCATTTTCTTCTATCCCAGCTCATTCGTTATCCTCAAGGATCTCCCACTAAATGCGCTCAGTACTAAATGTTTTCATCCAGGATGTTAGATATTTTGGCTTGCGTCAGAATTACATATTCCTGAAAGCAGTGTCAGGTCAAACCACTCTCTTGGCGACACTCATGCTTGGTTAATTAAGGAAAAAGTATCTGGAATAACAACTTGTGAACAGCCACTGAAGTAGAATACCTCTTTTCAGAGGTGGGAAGAAGGAGCCAGAGAAATGCACAGAAGTGTATTGTGCATGTCCTGGCTTTCCAGTTTCTTTTCCTTCCTCAAGTTGTTCAGTTACAACATTTTGGTACTGCCTTTATTGCTTCAAGAAGGGAAGAGTACATTCCCTATAGAAGGGAGGTTCTCACCTGTGATTATTTTACGCTATACACTACTCTTGAGGGTTTTTTTTCAAAGTGAACATGTAGTACCTGTGTTAAATTTAAAAAATATAGCTGGCTACTTTTGCATTTGGGAAGGATTTCAGTTTTGCTTGGCTCCCATCTTATGGAGTATTTTCTTTGTATCACCTGGTTCATTGTCTCTGTGCCTTTACAGCTGTGCAAATTTTTATTTTTAAAGGCGGCATATGCTAAAGTGTACTATATGTGAATGTAGGCTTCCAAGATTCCAACTTCCTTAATCAGGTCAGAGCTCCTGGAGGGGGAAGCAACCTGAAATTGTTGTTGGGAGTGAAATTGAAAGGAAGGCCGCTGCAGCCCAGCAACACAAATAGAAGCTCTTGCTTTATATTTATATTTGACACTACTTCTACCCTAAAAAAAATAAATAGCCTTTAAAAAGAGCTAAATGTTTACCTGGTCTATAAGTAAGCAATGATTGAAGTGATTTTTAACTGTGTTTCTTAGTTTAATATAACACTCTGGTGAATTTGAATGAAAGAAAGGGGTCTTGCAGTTGCCTGAGACTGACAAGTGCAAAATGTTTTCTTTTTAAAATCAAATTACCCTAACTGGGTCTTGTCCATTTCTTTGGCTCTCTATTTTCGGTGTCCTAACTAGTACCAGGCCTAATATATATGAATCTCTCAGACCCGATCAGAGGTCCTGTCCTATCCTCTCTTCTCCAGCTTTTAGATTCATGAGGCAATCATAAAGAGACCTCCAACCTTAAACAGTGAAAATTGGCTGAAAGGAATTATTTAGAAAGGAAAATATTATTTTCTCTCTTTATGATTTGCCCCCTTTTACAGTGGACCTAAAAGGGGAGAAATTGAATGCTACCCAACCTCATTCTATCTGTACATTATTTCTCAGATATGCTTTATCTGAGAAGTTGCCTCAGAGAACAGTTTCAAAGCAGTGGTACACAAATACCAAATTAGCTTTTTTGTTCCTGCTCTAATTGAATAACTGACAAATAAAGGTAGTCAATCTATGTGAATTACAAAGTTACAATAGTTTAATATCTCCTAGAATAAAAAATAAATAAATCATTGGCCAGTTAAGTGTACCAGTTCCATTCTCAGGAAAGTTATGTTTGGGAATTTGTTGATTTCCTTCCATTTTTGGATTAAAATCTTATCTGGGTTTTTCTTATACTCTGAACTCTCCCTCTTTCTCTCTTTCTCTCATTTTGACAACTTTCAGGGAAAAGATATCTTGGCACAGAAGCTCCCATTATGGCAACAATCTTGTTCGGATCCCAACAAGATCCCAGACCGTGCTCTCCAGCTTATGCAGCAGATGGCCCTCAGCAGCAATGGCTCAATTATGGCTACACCTCTGTCAACATCCAAGTCAAATCTCATCATCTCGGACCCTATACCTGGTGCCAAACCTCTCCCAGTCCCTCCAGAGCTGGCACCTTTTGTAGGAGTAAGTATAGTGTGGATTGATAAACTGGGGAGAGACATCATTATTCATCTTTCGACAGAAAGATGAAGGCTTGGTACTGGGGCATGCACGTTTTTCCAAGTCAAAGCTACAGTGCAGTGGTGGGTTTCAAAATTTTTTTAGAACCTATTCTGTAGGTGTGGCCTGTTTTGTGGGAGTGGCTTGGCAGCCATGTGACCGGGCGGGAGTGGCTTGGTGATCTTGTGACCGGGTGGGCGTGGCCAAGTTGGAAAATGTGGTGAAACTCACTTAACAATGCTCTTGCTTAGCAACCAAAATTTTGGGCTCAATTGTGATCATAAGTTCTCTTTCTTTCTCTACCTTCCTTCCTATGTGTCTCTCCCCACTTATTTTCTTTCCCTTTCTTCCTTCCTTTCTTCCTTCCCTCCTTCTTTCTTGTCTCTCTCTCTTTCCAACTTTCTTTCTTTCTCTTTCTCATTCTTTCTTTTTTTCTCTCTCTCATACACACACACACACACACACACACCATTTCCCTCATGTCTGTCACTGACACCTCTCAAAGAGAAGGAAGGACTCCTGCCTTGGGAAGGGGTTGGACTAGATTACCTGCATGTCCCCTTGCATTCTTTTCACCTTAAGCAGAGTTGAGTACCTTCTATGTTTTCCCGGGCAGAGTCACGTGCCCACCTGCCTGCCTGTCTTGCCTTACACAGGTTGGTCTGGAGTGGGGAAGGGCCGTTCCTTCTGCTCAGCTTACGCATGGTTCCACATCCGCAGCTGAGCTCTTCCTGGCCAAAAGGGTGCCTTTTCGGTCCCAGCAGGGCTTCTGGAAGAGAGTGGCCGAAGCGGCTTCTCTCTCCTTCTGCCAGCTGAAGGAAAAGCCCCAGGGAGATATTGATACAAAGTCAATCGCCTCACGGCGCGGCTGGTAATTACCCTGTCAAGCGGCTACAGCTGATTCAAGTGCC
This sequence comes from Natrix helvetica, assembly GCF_964273705.1. NCBI lineage: Eukaryota > Metazoa > Chordata > Lepidosauria > Squamata > Natricidae > Natrix > Natrix helvetica. The sequence continues at coordinate 240,080,372 of NC_138548.1, read as the reverse complement.
AATCGGAACAGAGATAAGCAGAGAAAATTGGCCTCAATGCGGCAGCTCGGCTCATGTAGCGGCGGCTGGCTAGCTCGCTCCCTAACGGCTGTAATCTGCGCTAAAAGCCTAGTGGTGACTTTCTGGTAAAACAGATTAGGTTCCGCGCGAGCCAAACAGTACTTGTTGATCGCTCCCAGATGCCAGCCGCTCCTCACCTATCTATTTTGCTACACTTGGCAGAGAGCTAGATCAGAAGGCCGGGCTGGAGATCCGCCCCCTCGTGGGGTGGCTATGTTAGACAGCCTCCTCTACAGCTGCCTCAATCCTTTCAATTTAGTAAGCCAATCAATGAATTTAAAATATCCAATATCTCCCCGGGACTTTTCCTTCGGCTGCCCAGGAAAACGTAGAAGGCGCAGAATCAGCTCTGCCTGAAGGCAAAAAGGCTTGGAGCTCCCTCCGTGCACGTGCCAGCCAAAACCTCCCAGAAGGCTTCTGCTGGCAGGCAAGCAGGGGCAGGGGCAGGCCAGGGGAGGGACCAGTCCAGTACTGAGCCCCCACAAGCCCCGGTACAGGAAGGCACGCTAAATTCTTTCAACCGTTACACGCGTACCGGACAGGACCAGCTGAAACCCACCTCTGCTACAGTGGCCTTTTCACTGGCATGTGGGACGTCACACATACTTGTAAAGTGCAAAGGGATTAGAATTAAAATGAATTTAGATTTCAATTTAGTTTGAACCTGTTAAAATGACTATTATGCATTAAATTACAATAAATAATTAGAATACAATTTAAAACGTATTGTCACAAGAAGCCTCTCGGGTGGCCTTTTTTATTCATTCTTGCAAAAACAAGTCACCGGAGCTGAAATCTGTCGATACGTTGCTGATAAACTTGCAGAAGTCAGTAACTGACTGGGTTCCAAATTTACATCTGTCTTCAAAAGCTAAAGTCAGTGGTGATAGGAAAATTGAGGGATTAGGAGAATGTATACTTCTTCCTGCTGAAGTATTTGTGTTTCCACTGAAACAATTCAGGGATCTTTGGTTTTTTTCTTTTCATTACCTTGCATTAACGATTTTCCCAGTTGCTGTCCAAAACCTGCGTAGTTCTACAGCTGTAATATGATTACATCTGGGATAGGCTGGCCATGAACTGTGTGGAGAAATTCTAAGTTAAACAGATTTGCAAACTTGAGCACAAAGAAGCTGAACTCACAGTACTCTGACAGCCATTATGCGATGTACTATATCCTGGTAAGACTGGCTTTATTTTGGCATGTCCTTCTGGGCAAAGTTGAACATCTTCAAGCTTGCTCAAGAAGAGCCATGGTTTGAGGTCATATTACAGGTAGCTCTCGACTTACGATCACAGTTGAGCCCAAAATTTCTGTGGCTAAGCAAGGCAGTTGATAAGTGAGCTTTGCCCCATTTTACATCTTGGCACAGTTGTTAAGCAAATCACTGTAGTTGTTTAAGTTAGTAGCACTGTTGTTAAGTGAATCCAGCTTCCCCATTGACTTTACTTGTCAGATGGTCACAAAAGGTGATCCCCAAGATCCTGGGACAGTACACTGCAAAGCATTATAAATACATGCCAGTCGCCAAGCATCTTAATAGTGATCACGTGGCCACTGGGGTATTGCAACAGTCGTAAGTGTGAAAACCACTCACTTTTTTTCAGTGTCATTCAGTGTAACTTCAAATGGTCACTAAATGAATGGTTGAGATTCAAGGACTACCTGTACAGGTTTAAGCCATTGGATGGGGCCACTTATTTCCCCAGTCTGCCAGTCAAAAGACACTGTGCTCCATCTTTTCCTCCTTAATCAGTAATTGCTCTTTCCAGCTCTCTCCCAGGAAAAACAAAGAATTAAGGAGGAAGGGGTGGGGAAAATGAGAAGGCAGCAGGATGCAGACTACCAGTAATATTTTCTGAACAAGGCAGAATGGTTGTTCGAAACAAACACTTGTATCAAGAGTGTCATATCTGTGTTTCTCTCTCCCTCTCCCCTCTTTCTCCAGCGAATGTCTGCACAAGAGACCATTCCAGTAATGAATGGTGTCTCGGGCCCAGAAGGTGAAGATTACAGCCATTGGTCTGACCGAAAGCCGCCTCAGCCGAAGTCCTTATCCCCACCACAAACTCAGAAGCAATTGAGTGATTCTTACTCCAATACTCTCCCTGTGCGTAAAAGCGTAATGCCAAAAAACAGCTATGCAGCCAGTAAGTCATTCTTGTAAGAGATTATTCCTCTCTCCCCTTCCCTCCATTCTGGAGGACTGCATATGTCAGATTGTGGATGAACTCCCATAGAGCAACACAGTAGGACACGGGCAGTGGTGGGATCCAGCCGGATCGCACCTATTTGGGAGAACCGTTTGTTAACTTTCTAAGCAGTTCAGAGAACCGGCAGTTGGAAGAAATCTCCTTTTGGTTTTTTCCGCTTTGCAGGGCTAATCCTGTAAGGAAAGCAGGAAGGAAACATTCTGGTGTTGTTTCTACCCTCATCTCTATTGCCCTGCTTACAGAAACTGCCTCTCCATTAACCCTTATTACATTGTAACACCTAAGGCGAAGCAGCGCCCATCAGTGTGAGTCACGTTGAGTTGGCCATGCCCACATGGTCACATGACCACCGAGCCCCGCCTACTCAGCTGGTCATTAGGGCAGAGAACCGGTTGTTAAATTATTTGAATCCCACCACTGGACACCGGTGTCAAACTCGCAGCCTCACGTTGCTATCACGTGACCTTTTCCCCTTTCACAGAGCTGGGGTGGGCTTGGCCTGCGTATGACACCCCCAGCCTACGTGCCGCCAGTTTGATCCACCCACCCACCCCCGCAGTAGGAAAAAAGGCCTAAAACAACTATCTCCAGGCTTTCCACCTATGCAAAGACTACAGGTCCCTAAATCCCCATCCATTGCAACAGTCCAAAGAGATTTGGAGAAAGCTGGCATAGAAGCCCCAAAATGGCACCAACCTCTAAAGAGTTTCTCAGGTTGAGTCTTTTAAAGGGTCCAGCTAGACCTCCTATCTTTCTGCTGGTAGAAACAAGAACAGGTATTGAGAAAGCACTGAAAATTTGGGGAGCCAAGACAGCTCAAAAATTGCATCAGGTTTGCTGACAGAAATTTTTGTCGGTTTGCTTTATCAGAAATTAATTAAATGTGCTTGTGTTTTATTTGCAAGCCCTTACACAATAGAATGGATGAGTCAGATGTTTTCACATACCTGAAGAAGAAGCTTTTTTTCCCTACAAAAGCCATGAACAACAAATGTGTTTCTCCCAAGTGGTGCAGCAGGCTTGGTCCCTTTGCATCATACTAGGAAGAGTGGTGAACAATGTCTCCTTTAGACTGACATCACTCTGCAATGTTCATTATCTTCTGACTAAGGTAAAAGGTACCTTTGAGTCAGGCTCAGCTTCATGGACACAGTTTCCAGCAATCCTGACAACACCAGAGAAGTAGTTTTCCTGCTGGGATGTGTTTCAGCTTCCAGGCTCGTCAGTAGCACAAGCATTCCATGAACGTTTTCTCATCCGAGGCCTTCCCTGTTTAGCTGGGAGCTCAGAGAAGGTCAACCAGATGTTACCACCTACTGAGATTCTACTGGTTCGGACCGGTTCAGGTGAACTGGTAGACTATCAGCTGGGAGTGAACCGGTTCGCTCTGACTTTGAAGTGGGCCCGCCTGCCCCCCCCCCCCGTGCTATACTCACCTATATTTCCTTTTCCGAAGCCCAGTGATTGGCACAGCAGAGTGGATTACCACGCCTCAGCTGTTTTCCTCGCCAGCAGTAATGCTGAAGGTGAATTTTTGGCAATTTTAGGCACATGTGCTAACAAAGTGGTTGCTAAGCTGGTAGGATCCCACTCCTGATTATATGGGACCCTGATACAATACCCTGCTGTATTGCTTGATTCCAGCATGAAACGAAGTCCTCATTGCATGGAACACGATGAGGTTACTGTATTGTATTATTTTTTTATTTGTTGAATTTATATAGCCACCCATCTCACGCCTCTGACTCTGGTTGGCACACATAATTAAAACACAGCTAAATAATCAGCATAATTCAAACATAACCATTAAAAGAACCATAATAACAAAAAGACAATTTTCATTGCTTCCTTTTATGCCATAATTATGATTATTAATAATACTACTACATAATGCACAGCACTAGGTAATGTTTGTTTTTAAGAACGGGTTGCTCAGTACATTGTATCTGTGTGGGTGTTTTAGCAGAAAAGTCAGTGTTTTCTTTTTCTTTACAAATTCATTGACATTTATGATCGAGAGATAAATGTTTTACATGATGATGATTTTTAACTACCTTTCAGCCACAGTTGTGGAATGAATCACCGCAGTTATTTGGTGAATCATGTGGTCATTAAATGAATCTGGCTTCCCCCACGGATTTTGCTTTTCGGAAGTTGTCTGGGAAATGGCAATCACATAACTCTGAGACAGTGCAAGCGTCCTAAACATATGCTGGTTGCCGGCACCTGAATTTTAAACACGTGAATGTGAGAGTCACAACTGTGAGGACCAGTTGTAAGTCACAGTGCTGTTGCGATTTCAAACAGTGACTAAATGAACCGTTGCAAGTTGAGGACTACCTGTAAATCAGCAATCCGCAGTCTTTTTTTTAAAACCCATTTGACAAACTTTCTCTGGTAACTGACATATTAGCACAATAGTAAAGTAACAGAAAAAAAAGGTTTATTTATCGAAAAGAGTGGACTCAATCTCCGACTTGTCTTCCAGCTGAAAACAAGACACTTCCCCGTTCCAGCTCCATGGCAGCAGGATTAGAAAAAAATGGCCGAACAAGAGTGCGAGCCATTTTCTCTCATGCTGCTGGCGACAACAGCACCCTTCTGAGTTTCAAGGAGGGGGACCTTATTACGTTGCTAGTGCCTGAGGCCCGAGATGGCTGGCATTATGGAGAGAGTGAAAAGACCAAATTGTGAGTATGCTTGTCAGTGTGTGGGCCTCAGAATTGGGTTTTCTTTCCTTCTGGTGATATTAAGGTGCCTTCTTTGGGATTCAATTGCTTTCTTACCACAGCAGTGGGCAAAATCAATGTTATGGACTGTAACTTAACTGTGTGTGTGTGTGTGTGTGTGTGTGTGTGTGTGTGTGTATAATGTGACACACACACTCATATAATACTTTATTGGCCAAGTGTGATTTGTCTTTGGTGCATATGCTCTCAGGGTACATAAAAAGACAAGATACATTCATCAAGAATCATAAGGTACAACACTTAATGATAGTCATAGGATACAAATAAGCAATCAGGAAACAATCAATATCAATATAAATTGTAAGGATACAAGCAACAAAGTTACAGTCCTGCAGTCATAAGTGGGAGGAGAGGGGTGATAGGACCAATGAGAAGACTAATAGTAATAGTAGTGCAGCCTTAGTGAATGGTTTCACAGTGGTGAGGGAATTATTTGTTTAGCAGAGTGATGGCGTTCAGGAAAAAACTGTTCTTGTGTCTAGTTGTCTTGGTGTGCAGTGCTCTATAGTGTCATTTTGAGGGTAGGAATTGAAACAATTTATGTCCAGGGGTCTGTAAATATTTTCACAGCCTTTTTTTTTGACTCGTGCAGTGTACAGGATCTCAATGGAAGGCAGGTTGGTAGCAATGGTTTTTTCTGCAGTTCTCTCAGAGCTCCAGAAGGCTGGTGCCAATTGCCTATTCTGAGCCATCCTCATAGAGCAGGCACCGAAAGCCTGTCACTACGTTAATTTGTTTGTCAATTGAGCTTATATTCTGAGTTATACTGTAGAAATGTTTTTCTTATCTGACAATGATTTACTGCGCATGTCTCCTAATACGTTTCATAATACGTCACGCATTCTTGTACTTTCCTTCTCATCTTCGTTTGCCTGCCCGAGGAGGTGGGCGACAATTGCCAGAATGTAAGAATTAGATAGTAAGATTTTGTTTTATTTCATATTAAAAGTTGTTTTCATTAGAACATGTTCTCGGGTTTTATTTATTGCTTATTCAGAGATATGCTTCTTGGAGGGGCTGCGATCCGCACCTCGTTAACTGAAGGTGGGGGGGAAACTTTCCCTCCTTCACAAAGCCATACTGCCTTTTGTCCCCAAGGTTTAGGAGTACCACCTGGGTATGCTGGGGTGCTGTAGGTAGAGCAAAGCATGGGCTGCCTCATGTGTGATCCTCTTTGTCATTTTGGTCTTTTCCCCAGTGTGGCATTGCTGCAGAAATTGCAACGAGAGTTCCAGCATTTTGCATCCGTGTCAATGCAAAATCAAAGACAAACACCGCAAGTCAATATTTTACATTAGGGAACTCTGATGAACTTTGAGCCTTTAAGACAAATTATTATTCTTTATGCTTAAAACGTAGCGTGACTTTCCAATGAACTTTTTTCCCCTTGCCTTGATTTGGAAATCTTCGCTCTGGTAGCCAAAACTGAAGCTGATGGGCCAAGAAGTGGAATGTATAATAAACAGTTCTGCCCTCAACAACACAGCTCCCACGCTGGGGAATGCCAGAAAAAAAATGAAGAGGGAGGGCAGAAATTGTAGGCTTTTAATTCCTGGAGAGTCTGTAGTGTAACTAGGAATAAAAGCTGTCGCTGGGGTGGATCCCTCCAGCAGGTTTGCTTTGGCATAATAGGTTTGCTTAGGATTAGGGCAAAAAAAAGGTCTTCCTTGGCAACAATTGTGTAGGTAAGCTCCTTCATGGATACTGAATATTTATCTTTTTTTCCCTTCTCTCCTTCCCCACATCTCAGTATTTAAAGCTCTAAATCTGGAGCTGCAGTCTTTTTTCCATTGTTCACTAAATATAGCTGTACCTTTACTCCTTCGTCCATGCAATTTGTGACTGGCTTAACAACAAATGCCAGTTGCCAAGCAAATGGTTGGCTTAATTAGCAGAACCAGATTAGGAAGCCTTGGAACTGAAGAGCAGGCGACGTGAGGGTGGACGTCTGCTGATCTGGTCATTCCTTTTTTTAGCCCAGGTGTCCAATATGGGGTGAGCCGGAAAGCTGGCAGGGTGTGAAAGTAGGTGGCTGGTAAGACTGTGCACAATAAACTTGGACAGCAGGAAAATGTTGCTTCACAAAGTAAAAAGCACAGATGGCAGTAAAACGCCCGTGGCCATTTGGGGAAATTGCCACATATAATTTACAGCTTTCCTTTAAAAGATCCAGGATTAAATCATTCTAGATACCAGTAGTCCTCAACATACGACCTCAATCGAGCCCAACATTTCTGTTGCTAAGCAAGATAGTTGTTAAGTGAGTTTTGCCCAATTTTACACGGTGGTAAAGTGAATCTGGCTTGCCCACTCATTTGCTTGTCAGAAGGTTGCAAAAGGGGATCCCATGATCTCAGGACACTGCAACCATCATAAACACGGGTCAATTGCCAAGCATCTGAATTTTGTTCACGTGACGATGGGGAGGCTGCAACGGTCGTAAATGTGAAAAATGGTCATAAGTCACTTTTTTGGTGCCATTGTAACTTTGGTCACTAAACAAACTGTTGCAGGTCGAGGACAACCTGTACTCAAATGCTACCTTCTGTTATAACATTCCCTTCTTACTGTAACACGCACATTGAATATGCCTCCAGCCCTTTGTGCCATCATCATGCTGTTACACACTCCCAAAAGCCAGTCTGCTGAAGTTCACTGGCAAACCACCAACATTCAGTAGTGTGACATTTTGAACATGTTTAAAAACAATTAATAGGTGAAGTATACATTCAGTTCCCTATAAATCTGTCTGAAGGCACCTCTACATTGCTAGTGCTTTCACTCCCCAAATACCATACTATAAGGCGGACCTGAGTATAAGACGCACCAAGATTTTGAAGAGGTAAATTTTTTTTAAAAAGTTTTTGCACTCTGCAGGCCTCCCAAACCCTCTGCACACCTCGTTTTTTGTGGAAAAGGGGGCATGCAGAGCGTTTGAGAGGCCTGCAAAGGGCTCCCGGGGGGGGGGGGGGCAAAAACAAGCAAAAAAATGGCCTGTTTTTCACAGAAATAGGCCCATTTTTTGCAAAAAACAAAACAAAACCCAAAACAAGGCATGCGTAGGCTTTGGGATGCTTGTAGAGTGCTCCTTGGAGTTGGGGGGGGGGGGCAAAAATGAGCAAAAACCAGCCCATTTTTCACTTTTTGCCCTCCCCAGCCCCCAGAAGCACTCTGCAGGCCTCCCAAACCCTCTGCCATTCAATCTTTGTGAATGGGGCAAGGTTTCAGGAGGCCAAAAATGCTGCATTCAGTGTATAAGATGCACCCCGGTTTTCACCCTCTTTTTTGGGGGGGGAAGTGTGTCTTATATTCTGAAAAATACGGTACTTACTTGCAGTCATACTTCTTGGCTGCCATGAAGCTTGTTGGTGCTTCTGCCCAGCTGGCCAGTGGGAGGAGAGTTCAAAAATGGCTGTTCATCTGGTGTCTTATTTCCCCTCCCCAGCCTCCCTCTTTGCCTTTGCTTCCCTACATTTGTTTTCTGGCAAGGAAAAAAAAAAGCAACTGCACTGAAGCAGCCAAGCTGTCAGGGTGGGGAAGGATAGCAAGGTGTAATGGCTCCCTGCCTTTGGGAGGAATCCAAGGAACTGGAAGGCAAGATGAGGCAAGAATTCCCGTGTGAATGAAGGTGAATATACGTGTCCCAGGATAATGTTGCAGGATCCAATCTGGGTCGGTCACCGGGAGGTCCAGAGGTTTTGTCTTCCGAGCTTTCGGACTCCGTCTAGAGCCCATTTTCAGGGAATTTTTGTCCAGCCTAGCCAGAGAAATTCCTTGAAGATGGACTCCAACACAAGTCTGAAAGCTTGGAAAACAAAACCTCAGGACTTCCCGGTGAGTGACCAGATTGGATTCTGCAAAAATTCCCACCACTGGGAAGTGACTATCTTCTGGAAGAGCAGCTGATCTGGGAGTGAATGGCTCACCTTCCAAAAACCTTCCATGACTGACAGAGCCAGGGGCACCGAGAGACGCAGTACTGGTTCAGTTCACGCATATGGAAGGGGCCATATTTCTAAAAAGCTGCCCCCACTTCCCTACTTTTTGAAAGAAGTGGCCAAGCGATTCATCCCCAGGCCTCCCTCACATCATCCCCATTCTTCCTGAAGCTGCTGCAGATAAAAAGAATTATAGGAAGAAAGGATGACACCTCCCCCCCCAACCATATTACTGCCTCATAAACTCCTAAAATGTCATAGAATGGAGAGTAAATAACCTAGTAAGGATTTTGAAGTGACAATTTCAATAATATATAAAATATATTATAACTATATTTTCTAATCCCCCTGGATAATTTTTAAATTTTAAACTAAGTTTGACTTTGGGTATTTTAATTGTTTTTAATTGCATTATGTTGTTCTTAATTAATTGATTATTTATTTATTATGTATTGTACAATGTTTTGTATATCTCCTTCTCGTTATTTAGTTATTTATTTGTTGTGTAATGAATTGTACGCCGCCCCGAGTCCCTTGGTGGAGAGGGAGCGGCCTATAAATTGGATTAAATAAATAAATAAAATAAATAAATATTAGGTGTTTTTTTTAAAAAAAATGTTTCTTTCAACTGGAGGATATTTGATTTATTCAAGACGAGGATTAAAAATTAAGAGGCATTCTGGATTTATATGTACCCTGAGAACCTATGCACCAAAGACAAATTCCTTGTGTGTCCCAATTACACTTGGCCAATAAAGAATTCTATTTTGTTCTATACTATGATTCTATTCTATTCTATTCTATTCTATTCTATTCTATGATTATATTCTATTCTATTCTTCCCATGGAAAATAAAATGCATGGGGAAAGCTTTGTGGGTACTCAAAAGCTAGTTCAATGCATAGGGCTTTTGAATAGTACAGATATGGGATGAAATAGGCAGCTGTAGGAAGGGGCATGTCAGCAAAGCCATTGTAGCTTTCCAGGGAGGAGTCGGCACGTTGCAGAGAGGGGCCCAAAGCAAGAGATTGCACAGGGGAAGGGAAGGGGAAGCAGGTAGGTACAAAGAGATTCAGGTGTACCCTGGATATACATCAGGGTATATCTATTAGGTTAGAAGGTTATAGCTTTAGTCTGGTAAGATTCAGTCTATTAAATAATTGAAAATAATATACTATAATATAATAATATATTATAAAGCTTTATAGTAAGACCACCCTTAGAATACTGCCTCCAGTTTTGGTCTCCATGTTATTAAAAAAGATGTAGAAACTCTGGAAGGAGTGCAAAAAAGAGTAACAAAGATAATTAGGGAGCTGGAGACTAAAACGTATGAAGTAAAGTTGCAGGAATTGGGTTCATCTAGTCTAGTGAAAAGAAGGACTAAGATTGACATGAGAACAATTTTTCAATATTTGAGGGGTTTCCACGAAGAAGAGTGGGGTCAGCCTGTTTTCCAAAGCACCAGAAGGCAAGGCAAGAAACAGTGGATGGAAACTAATCAAGGAGAGAAGCAAGTTAGGACTAAGGAGACATTTTCTAACAAGTAATCAAATGACACAAATAGAGAACTGGACTTCACTGGATCTCACTGTGTCCTCTTTTAGGCTTAGGGCTGACAAGAGAGTATCTCTTGTGCCTTTCTTTCTCTGACTAATTCTGTTTTCTGCTTCTGCTGTCAGTAGTCCAAACTGAGGTTATACTGTAGTAGGGACACAGAGAAGATTGGTTCATTTTGACCGCATAGCTAGTCTTTGAGGCTTATACGTCCTGGAGATTTCTACACTGTATTGAGAGAAGTGGGCTATCTGTAGCTGAAATTCAAGGATAGGCACCTCTACTATGGCTACAGAATACTGAAATTCTAATGGCTTAATATTCCTTCTCCTGTATCCCCTTCACTGAATGGGAAAAAAACCCGTGGATCTTTTTCTCTTTTTTCCTACTTGTGTTGTAGGAGAGGCTGGTTTCCTTTCTCCTACACACGTGTGTTGGACAGTGATGGGAGCGATAGATTACATATGAGGTAAGGAAGTTCTTTTCATGGATGCAGTGCCATCATCTGACATTTGAATAATGTTTGTACTCAAAACAGACAAGCCCTGTGTTTATTTAGCCAGAAGCGGGATCTGTCCTGCATTGCCCTCTTCTGGCTTATCTTTCATTAGGAATTTCATTAAACTGGCTTCATTTTTTCTCAAACTAAGATTTCAGGCTTGGCTGTGAAAATCCACTGTGCCTCTTTGCATGGGTGTATAGATTTGTCCATGTATTTGTACACACAGAGATACATACACGTGTGTATACGCATGCATGTATGATCTGGAGCAAGCCAGTTGTCAGGGTTCCAAATAGCATCCAAAAGTAAATCAGAGTCCAAGGCAAAGTATTGCTCAAAGTTCCAATTTATTAGGAGAGCCATGTTGGCACATCTGGGAGAACCCAAATCTGAAAGCTTCCTGGTTTTCCCCACCCAGTTGAAAGTTCAAGATCTTGCCCCCACACCCACAAGTCCATCACATGGTCCAATCTTCCACTGCCACGCTGGCAGTTCCACCCATCCAGTTCCGGTCAGGTGCAGAGGTGCAAAGACAAAGGATGACCTTGGCTTTCTAGAAAGGAATTTTGTTATGGCTACATAGTATGTAACTCCTTACAATCCTCCCTTCCATTTTCTCACAATAGAAAATGCATAGTAGAATATTAGAAAGTGTTGCAGGCCAAAGATCCAAAAGAAAAGATGGCTGCAGGCCTCACCCCAGTGTGAATATATTTGGGGGGAAAAGACTTAACGACAGTGTGTTTCATATGGTAAATGTAATAAACGCATATGGCCCCGGATGGAAAGGCTTCCAAGTCTTGGTGGTGACAGGAGGAGGATGTTCCCTTAGTGATTCTGAGCAGGTTCCCATAGGGAAAGACGTGTGTGGGAGGAAGAGAGTCTGAAGAATCCTAATTTTGTCTGCGTGCAAGGAATGAGGCGAGTCTTAATGGCTTATAAAGTGTACCCTGTTTGCAAAATTCTGCCACAGAGGAGATGCTGACTAAATGTGCTTATGTCTTCAGCCAGGGGAAAAGCAGTAGTACAGGCAACCTGTTGGACAAAGATGATATTCCCCCTCCCGACTACAGCATGTCCTCCCGAACTTTCCAGTCACCGAATGTCAGCACTTTCAAACAGAGGCCGTACAGCGTGGCGGTGCCAGCATTCCCCCAGGTGAGACACCTTTTCAACTCAGAGGAAAGTGGGGCGTAACCATTGTGAGTGAGTACACCAATCAGGAGGGGCTCTGCCAGGGGTAGATTCTAAGGCTCCGTCAGTGGAGAGGGAAGGTGGGCTTTCAGAGAAGCAGCATTCTGTGGGCGTCAGTGGTACACGTCTTGTACTTTGGGTTGGGTATGGTTTAATCTGTATTTGTACTAAAATTTTGAAATGGGCGTTGACCATCAAAAAATGGCTTAAATCAAATGGATGTACAGTTTGGGTCGGTGAGAATGAAATGGGTTTTAGATCATTTAAATATAGCTGCTCCGATTATGAAGAGTAAAGGAGGAATTGGCACTGCCCCTTTTCCCACAGCTAGTCCAACGAAATGAGAGGGTGCTAGCTGAGTCACGCTGTATTTTCACTGTGATTTGGGTAACAAGCCGCAGAAGTCCAGTTCCCGGACTTCTAAGCCATAAACGTGGCTCAGACCAATGTCTGAGTGAAGCTAGTCCGTGTGAACTGTGGTTTGAATGGAACAAACTTGAGATTAGCCCACCAATGGACTATGGAAAACAATGGCTCTTGTTTTCAACTAAGCTAACTTTCAACATCCGTCTGAACTCATTGTTTTCCCCTGTAGGATAGGGAAGCCTTGTGATGAGATATTTGATTCTGTGAAATGTTCTTTGGGCAATGCAGAACAAGATTTCCAAACCCACCTACCACCTTATTGTTAGAGTTTGTATGTATTTGAATTGGTTGGATCCTTGTGGTGCTATTTCTTGGTATAACCTTGATAATTCTTTCTGTTGCCTCCCTCTATTGGAGTGATTCTCAACCTGTGGGTCGGGACCGCTTTGGGGGTCGAACGACCCTTTCACAGGGGTCGCCTAAGACCATCAGAAAATGCATATTTTCAATGGTCTTAGGAACCAAGACACCAATTTTATGGTTGGGAGTCACCACAACATGAGGAGCTGTATTACAATACAATACAATACAATACAATAGTAGAGTTGGAAGGGACCTTGGAGGTCTTCTAGTCCAACCCCCTGCCTAGGCAGGAAACCCTATACCGTTTCAGACAAATAGCTATCCAACATCTTCTTAAAGACTTCCAGTGTTGGGGCATTCACAACTTCTGGAGGCAAGCTGTTCCACTGATTAATTGTTCTAACTGTCAGGAAATTTCTCCTCAGTTCTAAGTTGCTTCTCTCCTTGATTAGTTTCCACCCATTGCTTCTTGTTCTATCCTCAGGTGCCTTGGAGAATAGTTTGACTCCCTCTTCTTTGTGGCAACCCATGAGATATTGGAACACTGCTATCATGTCTCCCCTAGTCCTTCTTTCTCTTAAGCTAAACATACCCAGTTCCTGCAACCATTCTTCATATGTTTTAGTCTCCAGTCCCCTAATCATCTTTGTTGCTCTTCTCTGCACTCTTTCTAGAGTCTCCACATCTTTTTTACATCGTGGCGACCAGAACTGAATGCAGTATTCCAAGTGTGGCTTTACCAAGGCATAATAAAGTGGTATTAACACTTCACGTGATCTTGATTCTATCCCTCTGTTGATGCAGCCTAGAACTGTGTTGGCTTTTTTGGCAGCTGCTGCACACTGCTGGCTCATATTTAAATGGTTGTCCACTAGGACTCCAAGATTAAAGGGTCGCGGCATTGGGAAGGTTGAGAACCACGGCTCTATTGTTTGGAAAATTCTTCTGTAATCTTGAAAGCTGGGACAGGAAGTGAGTAAGCCACTTCCTTTGATGTAGCAGTTGTGCTGCCTTCTTTGTGCTAAATCTGCAAAGTTATCTTCCACGTGCAACCCAACAATCAAATGACATTACTGTTGCCATTATGTTTTGAAGCTGATCATCAGAATGAAACTTGGGCCAAAAATCAAAGATGTGGTGTGTACATTGTTGGTAGGTAGGAGGTTGCCTTGCTAAAAGTAGATCTGGTTGCACCATTGTTGAAGTGAACCTTCCTAAAAATTTCTGTTTCGTAACGCAGGTGTTCGTACAAGCAGGCGAGGCTTATCTTGCCAACAGTTGCTTGTATTCATTATTTATAGGAGTACCTTATGCCCTACGGTTGTGCAATTAATGAATATTCCCGTGGCCTCTTCCCAGTGTCACCTGCCTCCTACCAGCCTTATTCTAGGTCAACAGCCGTAAGTCCCAAGAACACAATGTTTCCATTGGGGTTTCAAAAGCCTCTTTTCTGCCTCAAGCATCTTTGTGGCTTACCTAACACGTATACCTGTCTCCCCATCTTCCTCAATCTCAAGAAGCCGGTCAGATGAAAGGCTTCTTAAAAAACAAATGTAAAAAAACAAATGTAAAAAAGCAAGCATGGGTAGAGGTAAAGAATTAACAGATTGGCAAATTAGTGATGGGTAAGGCAGAAAGACTGGCAGGAAAGGGCAATGTAAATACCCAACTGGTAACATATGGCTGTTCTACATGTATGTAGCTGCAGAATTCAATGGCTCTTAGGCCAACAATGCTTATTTTTCCCCCATCCCCTCTCTCTTGGACCTTCCACGTGGTGTCTCTAGAGGTTTGAAAAGATCAACACCAGCTAATGGGTGGATGGAGACAAGGAGAATAAGCTGAGGGACACAAGAACAGAGTGTGCACATTAGTAGGCAAAGGAGGATGGGTGGGTGGGAGGTGTAAATCACTTTGAGTTTAATTTTGTTGGAAAACCACATTAAAATGTTTATCTCCTATCAAGGGTAGCAAACTGAGAAGAATTGTATCAGCCCAAGAATACTTAGCATTAGAATGAAGGCACTATTTTTGGCTGTAAAGAGGTTACGCTACCAGAGACTTTCTAAGCACACGAGTCCATCCTTTTCTCGGGGTCTTTAGAATTCAAAATCTTTGTCAGAGTGTGCTGGGAAGAGATAAGTTGCAAAATAATAGTGGCCTTGGCTAGAAAGACGTTGGATTTCTTTAATGGCGAGCTTTGATGCTCAGGTCAGGGATTTTCATTCAGAAACCCCCTTTTCTCTGGCTAGACACATGTCAGAGTCCAGGATCACAGCAAAAGAAGAATGTGACTTATCCTTAGTACACACACATACCAATTAAGAGGCTACCATGATACTTCTTTGAATATATTTGAGTGTAGTCCTTCCATTTCAACTATAGGCTGCCTGAACAGCTGACATCTTATCTAACATTTTATATTTTTGTCTAGAATACCCTGTTTCCCTGAAAATAAGACCTTCCCAGATAATAAGCCCAATCGGCTTTTGAGCGCATGTGCTGAAATAAGCCCTCCCCCGAAAATAAGCCCTCCATGAAAATATTGCAACACAGCAGCAGCCATGAGGTGACCACGCTCGCTGCCTCCTGCACCTCAAAAATAATAAGACCTCCCCAAAAATAAGGCCAAGTGCTTATTTCGGGGGTCAAAAGAAAATAAGACCTTGTCTTATTTTCGGGGAAACACAGTATTTATTGCCGTAATCAGGTGAAAACTGATTACAAGTACTGTAGTTGAGACAAATATCTTCGTAGTCTGAACAGGACTAAGGGTAGATTAGTTCGGACTGGAGGAAAATTCCTAGAACTATCCAAGATTATGATTCCTTTTACATCAAGAATCGGGAACTGGTGGCCCTTCTAATATTACTTGATCTTCAGTTCCCCAACATTTTCATCACTGGATGACACTGGCTGTGACTGATAGGAATTATAGGTCAGACATGTTCAAAGGCTCACAATTTAGTACTGGTAGTACTCGACTTAGAACCATTTATTTAGTGACCATTCAAAGCTACAACGGTGCTGAAAAAAGTGACTTATGACCAGTTTCCCAAATTACAACCGTTGCAGCTTCCCCATGGTCACGTGATCAAAATTTGGCAATTGGCATGTATTTATTGCAGTATCCTGAGCTCATTTGATCACCTTTTGCGACAATCAAAGTCAATGGGGAAGATAGATTCCCTTAACAACCTTGTTATTAACTTAACAACCGCAGTGATTCACTTAACCGCTGTGGCAAGAAAGGTCTTAACATGGGGCAAAAGTCACTTCACAACTGTCTTGCTTAGCAGCAGGAATTTTGGGCTTCGTTGTGGTCATATGTCAAGGACTACCTGTACTCTTGTCATACAACATAATAAGACTTAAATATGTTTCACTCCATCGACAGTAGCTGTACGATTAGACTTCATCCCCCCCAAAATATGGAAAAATAAGCACTTTTCTTTCTTCATTTTTCTTCTCTTCTCCTGGATGCATCAGAGAGCAGCAATGAAAGTAGCAGGCTGCATCTCGCTATGCATGGCCGCTTTGACTTCATCTGTTCTGAAGAGGAGATGACGTGCAAAAGAGATGGAGGATGAGGCGTCTGGGGCCTTCCTCCATCAGGAACTGAAATGCTATCAAGCTGCATTCACCACAGCGGGTTTTTGCAGCGTGCCTAGCATTTTGCACAGTCCCTTTTTAGCAATACGGCGCCGCATGATTGTACATTGGAGACTATTTAATCTCGCAGATCCACTGTACAAGATCACCCTCTGGTGAAACAAACGTAATTTGTTAATTTTTTTTGGCCAATGTCTTTTGTCGTACTTTTGAGACCAAGTACTTTGACTATGCCTTGGGAGGCTGTTGGGACAAGGCAGACGCATAACTTCCATTGCTATCTTTGTGGCAAATGCATTATGGTTCCATAGCTGATATTCTCCCCTCCCCTGTTTTTTTTTTCTACAGGGACTGGATGACTATGGGGCAAGACCCTCAAGCAGGTAAGTTATTTCATTTTCAAATCCATTATGAACTACAAAATTTTAAAAGTGACGTCAAATGCAATTTCTGGTGACTTCACTGACATGCCCTATATCAGTGATGGGAATAACCAGCTGGGTGGACAGGGCTCGGTGGTCATGTGACCATGTGGGTGTGGCCAACTCAACATCACTCAGATCGATGGACGCTTTGCCTTAGCTGTTACAATGTAATAAGGGTTAATCGGAGAGGCAGTTTCTGTAAGCAGGGCAACAAAGATTAGGCTAGAAACAACACCAGAATGTTTCCTTCCTGCCTTCCTTACAAGGATTAGCCCTGTGAAGTGGGAAAAAAACAAAATGAGATTTCTTCCAACAATCGGTTCTCCAAACTGCTTAGAAAGTTAACAACCGGTTCTCCTTAATAGGTGCGAACTAGCTGAATCCCACCACTGCCCTATATATAGTAGTGTCTTGAAATTATACAGAAGTTGAATTTTCTTTTTGTTTATCTCCTTAGTCTAGCCTGTAGCTCTGCAATTTTTCCCATTAAAGTCCAACCTCCCAGGTCCAATATTGGCTTGGCTTTCTTAGATTGGTCATGGAGCCTGGCAGAAGCTTTAATGAAAGAAATTCCCACAGAACCACATGTTTTTAAAGCATGCAGGAACTGTGAGTCCGGGGGCCAATTCCCCTGTTTTTGGAGCAAAGCATGGCACAATTGCTTGTATTTTGATTTGGTCTGGCTCTTCACAAAAGGATTTAAATTACCTGAGGACCTTCACCTTTATTATTATTATTTTTTCTTGAATAGAAATGCTTCTCATAGTTATATAGCCCAAATGATTTTCCCTTTCAAGGAAGCCAGTATTACACAAAATGCAGAAAATGTTTATGCATCTTGCTCAGAGTCATTTGAGTGGGTTGTATAAAAATGTTGCAAATAAATAACACGGACTATCTCATCATACATACATTTCTATCCTTGTGGCTATGACTTCTGCTATATCTATACCTCTCTTCATACATTCATTCTTTAAACATCTCACCTCTTTTTGAATTCTGCATTCAACCACAACTTCCTTGGTGTTCTTCCTCTTAACTCAATCTCTCTTCCTTTGTTTTATAAATTTTGTTCATTGTTTCAACTCATTTCTTTCCTGCTGGTCACCTTTTTGTAGTTAGTTCACATATATGTTCATACATTCTTGAGCCTATCTCTTCTTGTTTTTCCAAAATAGCTATATCCATTGCATTCAACTGACTTTTTATGTTTTTGCTGACATTCCCAACTCTTATTTCCATATAACCAAAAAGGGGGAAAGGGCATCTTATAAACAGCTATTATTGTTTCGTTTGACATTTATTCCTCAAGACAGATTAAGTATTACCCATTAGTTTTCTTTGATCAACATTTGCACAACTTAACATTTCCTCATCCATTTCCTCATCTTTAATAAACATTCTGCCAAGATGCACAAATTCATCTACTTTTCCTGGTGTGTGTGTGTGTGTGTGTGTGTTGTTATTTATGAATAAATTCAATTCATCCACTCCACCTTTCCTGTCAAACAAAATTACATTGATCTTTGATACACTAATTCTCAGTGTACTTGAGGGGTCCTTGCTGTTCTCTAAGCTTGGTTGTTCCCTTTCAGATGTTTTTTTACCCAAACTGGGGAACATCATCAGAGCTAGTGATGATGTTACCCAGACTAGCACTAACCTAGTTTGGGCAATGAAACGACTGCCAGAGAACCACTAAGCTCAGAGAGCATCAAAGGACTCTCCATTTCAATCATGAACTACAAATATTTTTCTTTATTGGTACTTGGATGCTTGTGGCATCATATAATGTGTTTCAGTTCACTAGCATATCATTTGGCTCCTTAGCCAACAACATAGCATCTTCTCCAAACCTACATCTTCAATCAGCACGTCTTCTAATGTCACCATAAGCATCTATCTTTCTCATTGTCATGGACTGGGCAAAACGGTGCAGTCATAGGTTATGACAGTTGTTGAACCCAGGCACCTCAAATGGGCTAACGTATAGAATGCCAGGACTAGTTACTCCCTTGGGAATGAAATTTGGGAAAGGTGTGGTCACTTCATAGCAGTTGTGCTGCTTTCAGCTTTAGCACCACTCCACTGCCACACTCAGCTGCAGTCACATGAACTTCATTTCCAACACTCCCTGGCGGCTTCCCACAAGTCAATGGAGAGGCCGGCAGATTGCTCAGTTTTAAGTGTCCCCCACACATACAACCTTCCCAGCCCATCTCTGTTTGCGCCACTGCCACTATGCCCATCTGCACAGTCCCACGCTACCTTCCTGACTTGTGCTGCATCCTTATGTGTCCGCCCCAATCCACATGACACCACTTGCTCACCTCCGTGTTCCCTTCCTAACACGCACCACACCCCTGCACACCCAACCCGGTCACCTGCTGCACAATCCCACATGCCCTCCCTAATCCACCCCACTCCTCTTCCACACTCCTGTATTCCCTCTCCTACTTGGCAACAGGCACTTACCTGCCTGCTAACCTTGGACTTACAAGTCACTGCCAGTTTGCCCACTGACTTTCTCCCAGGAAGCTTCCCACAAGCAAAGCAAATGAGGAAGCTGGCAGGAATTCTAGGAAGAAAGGAGGAGGGAGGGGGAAGGAAGATCAAAGAAATCACTCTTTTTTTTTAGCCCACCCATTGTTATTCTGTTTAGGTAAGAAAATGTCTCTCAAATGATGACCCAATGGGTGATAGATTGTCTAGTTCCTTATATATTTATTCATAAATATATTAAACAATTAAGGACACACCATACACCCACATTTTACTCCCTACTAAATGTCAAACCATTCATTAATTATTTTATTTACGCTACTGGAGGCTCCTTTTCACCCACTTCCAAAACAATTTTGATTCCTGTGAAAATTGCTTTGAATTTTCTCTTGTTAATTTTTTTCCTTGCTCTCTTCTTTGTAATCATCCTTTCTTTTCTCTGTACATTGTACGATATCAGTCCCTCTATGTTTTTTGCAGCGGTCATTCTTGTTTGCATTTTTTCCTCATGCCCAGACCTCTTGCATGTCATCATTCCATAAAGTATCCTTTTTCATTTTCCTGTTAAGTCAGACTAAAAAGGAAGATCAGCGTCGTTGAATGCCACTGTATTAATTACCACAGAGTTTCCCCTGCTGTGTGCAGTGATGGGAAAATATGACTATTCTTTACGTTGCATTGCAACTCATGCAGGGCCGTAGGCATGCTCAACAGACATGGTTGGCGGATTGAATTAACTGAACGTACCCCGCATCACATGTCTCCCTTTTCTGCAGTGCATTTGTGAGTCCTTTATTCGGTGGGACACAACTTCAGTTTTAAATGCAATATTCCCAGTTAAACGGACTACGTTTTTTTTTTGAAGCAGGGGTGAACAGTAGATTCTACATTTTGCTCTTCTTGCATCTCTAGTTGCATATTTGTTAGACTACATCCCACACACACACACACACACACACCTTGTGGCCTTCAAACTGAGACACAGTGATGGAAATGCCCCTTACCAAACCAGGAATGAATGCAAAATCCACATCCAAGCAATTAGAAGCGACGTAGATGTCACAGAGAAGCAACCTAATCTTCTTTTCCTTCTGTTTTCCGAGTATGGCAACCACTTCTAATGTAGTGGGTTCTGCTACTTAGATGAACCCCAAGAGAATCTGCCCTTTCTGAGCTGTAATGAAGCTGCAAATAGTTTCCTCATTGCTCCCTGCCCACCCTCTCTCTACCCTTGCTCCCTAATTCCAATATCAATGCATTGCAGCTTACTTGGTGCTCCTCCATCTACTCTTGGTTATTATTTCTCTGTCTCTGTCTCTCTTTCTGGTGAAGTGAGTTTGGGTCGAATTGTGTGCTTTTTCTTTCTGTTCCACAGCGGCAGTGGCACGTTGGTATCTACAGTGTGAGAGAAGGAATCTTGACTAGAAATGGCAGCTGCTGCTTGGAAGACTTCCTTGTTTTGCTTCTCTGTCCCCCTTCATTTCCTTCTTTCTACTGAGATGCACATTTTTTCCCCTCCTGCCTGTCCTCTTTTCAAAGCAACCGTGCCAGCTCCTCCTCGCATCCCTGGGACCCCGAGGACCACGCTTTGAGGAACACTCGGAGCTGCTCCTTCCCCGTCCCCTGGTATTTGCAACCACCGATTTTGAAGCAGGAAAACATCCCGATAAGGAATGTTACTTTTCACAGCCATTACTGGATGCAATTGAGATAAACTAAAGTAGATAAAGATGCTGCATCTCTCTCTCTCTCTCTCTCTCTCTCTCTCTCTCCCACCCACCCCCTCTCTTTCTTTTATAAATTACTTTTCTTATTACATTCTCTCTTTTCAGAGACGTTAATGCAAGCTGCACATTTATAACAAAATAAGTGCAAGATTCCCGCCCTCTTTTTTTTTTTAAACAAAAACAACAATCTGGAAACAAAATATGCATGGCATATGGTGTACGTACTGTTACTTCAACTATCCTTTTTTTGCAACTTTATCACAAAATCAGTTCTCTGTGTCAAAAGAAAAGGGGCATTGGGATGCTCGGGTACTACTGTGTTGGTTTTGGCAAGAATTGGACTGTTAAACTGAGCACCAACGGAGTCTCCCATTTTGTAAAGTATTTTGTTTTATATCTATGACAGACACAAGCATATTATATTATTATTCTATTCTATTATGATATATATTTTGTAGGAAGGTATTTGTTACCTCAGAGTTATGCTGAAAAGGGCAGTGGAGTAAGGAGGGAGGGGAAGGGCCTCTTCTGTTGTATTATGCAGATTGCCAGATCAATCCAAAGACTTTCTCTTTATAAAACTGGAGGGGTTTTCTTTTCTTTTTGGTCGTCTTGGTAGAAAGGGAAGACCAAACTGCCTGTGTTTTGAAGTTCCAGTTCTGAACATGGAGATTTTTTTTCTCTTTTTGCTCAAATTTCAACTGCTTTCCTTTCCTTTAAAAAAAGCCTTCAGTCTTCTTTATGTGTCTTAAACTAATTTCAGAGGCAAACCAAGTAGGGTTGAAACTAATGACTCCTGATTGGGACTGCTTTTTCCGTTATCAAATTCTAGGCCCGTGATGGCGAACCTGTGGCACGCGTGCCAGAGGTGGCACGCAGAGCCCTCTCTATGGGCATGTGTGCCATCGACAGCTGCTCTTTCTGGTTTCTGGTGTGTATGTCTTCATGGGCACCAGATTGCTGGAAACCGACCTAAAATCAGCCAAAAAAAAATGCCTCCAAACCAGGCTGTTTTGGGGCTATTTTCCGGCCATTTTGGGGGCATTTTTTGGGCCGTTTGTAGGCCATTTTCAGCTCGTTTTTCAGGCTGTTTTCAGGCCATTTTTCGACCAGAAAACAACTAGAAAACAGCCAAAAATGGCCAAAAAAAGAGGCAAATGCACGCCGGCCAGCTGATCTTCAGTGCTTCCGGTGCTCTGGCATGCACACATGTTCCAGTTCGGGCACTCAATGCTGAAAAGGTTCACGATAACTGTTCTAGGAGGTCAGACACACAACCTATGCTGAAGACTGAAGGCTTTCAGCTTTGTGTTACAACAGGGTTTCCCCAACCTTGGAAACTTTATGACGTGTGGACTTCAACTCCCAGAATTCTCCAACCCGCAGCAGCTGGGGAATTCTGGGAGTTGAAGTCCACAGGTCTTAAAGAGACTAAAAGTTGGGAAACTATGAGTTACAGTCTACAATGTGAAGCTGTATTCCTGTTATGACCCAAGTGTGACTGCAGGATAGGGTGCAAAAAAAGTCAAGATGGTGACCCACAATAGTGCAATCAAAACTTCACCTGTGTTTTATATAATGCACATTTAAAAAGAGGCCAGGCTTTGACGATGCTGTCTTAACTACCATATTGACTTTTTTTTTAACCACACTTGCCGATGCCTTTGTGTGATGCCCCCAATGTGAATTAAGTGAAAAACAGTCGAAATATTTGATCTGTATCGGAAGCTGCTGGCAATATTATCTTGACTAATTGTATATACAAAAGTTCTATCTTTACATATATAACAAAGCTTTTGTTTTATATAATAGACTTGGGGCATATGTAGTAAGATCCTCATTGTCATAGCTTTGCTCAAGCAACGTTTACATCAAGGATACTCTGTAGAATACAGACAACAAAGCAAAACAAAAAATGCACAAGTACTGTGTGAACACTGTAAAAGTGCTGGTGGGGAGAGGAATTGTGTTCTTTTTTCTTTTTTTCCTTTCTTTTTTTAAAAAAAGCTAAGAAACAAAAACAAAAAAAACCCCAACAAGAACAAAATCAAGCTGAAAAGAAATGTGCCCTGTATTATATTTGAATAAAAGTTTTACTTCCTCCATTGAGTTGGGCTTGGGTAATTTTCTTGAATTTTTTTTTAAAAATCTATTTATTTGGCTGACTTTATCCTTGTCAGATTATACACTCACACTTAGATTGTTTAGAACTGTGATGATACAATGGTTAGAATGCCGTATTGCAAGCTAACTCTGCCCCCAGTCTGGAGTTTGATCCTGATAGGGTTCAAGCTTGACTCAGCCTTCCATCCTTCCGAGGTCAGTAAAATAAGGACCCAGATCATTGGGGGCAATATGCTGACTCTGCAAACCACTTAGAAAGGACTATAAAGCACTATGAAGTGGTATATAAGTGCTATTAGGTGAAGAAGCTTCTTGGATGAGAAGCGAAATGTCTTCAAAGAAAAACCAGTTGTCTATTGGAAAAAAAAACACCTTTAGGTCTAAGTGCTATTGTTATTGCTGGTGTATTTGTAATACAAAAGGCTGTTGGCCCAATCCCCATTTTCTCAATTTCCCTTTAATGCTCAGTCATCTCTTCATTGCTGTGAGTGTGCAAGTTACTATTATTTCCACTCTACACATTAATCTATAAATTTAATAAATAAATAAATAAAATAAATAAAAAGTGAGACTGAAAAAGAGACTTTCTCAAACTCAGGACAGGAAGCTATACAGGTTCACCAGCTGTTCCTGTTCTAGTTCTGATCACCAACATCTGGTGGAAGAATCTTTCCAACAAGCCCTATTGGTCAAGAGCTTAGGTATGAAACTTGTCAGAGTATTTACAGTACAATGCAATACAATAGCAGAGTTGGAAGGGACCTTGGAGGTCTTCTAGTCCAACCCCCTGCCTAGGCAGGAAACCCTATACCGTTTCAGACAAATAGCTATCCAGCATCTTCTTAAAGACTTCCAGTGTTGGGGCATTTACAAATTCTGGAGGCAAGCTATTCCACTGATTAATTGTTCTCACCGTCAGGAAGTTTCTCCTCAGTTCTAAGTTGCTTCTCTCCTTGATTACCAAGAATCAGATCATTTGAACTTGAAAGTTTGTTGCAGGAGAACCTAAGCCACATCTAATAAGTGTAGTTAAAGGTAAAGTTGTTGAAGGTCAAAAATTAAACACTTCTGTTTATAGATCTGTTGAGCATAGCCTCCTAATGTTTTAGATTACAACTTTAGCAATATCCAGCCTTCGGTCATTCTGGCTGTATAATAATAGAGTTTGAAATCTGAGATATCTGGAAGGCAGTGGAGTGAGAAAATACAAGAATTATAGCAAAGCGTTTGGGGGATTTCTAAAGATACAATATGTTCAGCTGTGTCTGTGTTATCCCAAAATAATATTGGGATAATCTAGCCTTTTATTTTCTTCCCCACCCTGTTGCTGTCCATGTGGTAATCAAAAATAACCCCACCGCAGCATGGTTTCACTTTGTGGAAGCTACATTCAGTTTTCCTCATGTGGTTGATATGCTAGCATAATCTCATTCCAAACATTTTTTAAAAAATTCCAAGTATAGGTGGCCCTTGACTTACAACAGTTCATTTAGTGACTGTTCAAAGTCACAACAGCACTGGAAAAAGTGACTTGGGATTGTTTTTCTCACTTACGACTGTTGCCCATGGTAATATGATCAGATTTCAGACATTTTGGCATCTGGCCCATATTTGTGACGTTTGCAGTGTCCCAGGGTAATGTTTTCACTTTGGGTGACCTTCTGGCAAACAAACTCAATGGGGGAGCCAGATTCACTTAACAGCCATGTCACTCTTTTAACAAATGTGGTGATTGACAACTGTGGCAAGAAAGGTCGCAAAATGGGGCAAAATTCACTTAACAAATGTCTCACTTAGCAACAGACATTTTGGTCGTAAGACGAGGGCTTCCTGTACCGGGAAAGTTACGAAGACCCAGGTAAAAGACAGCTCCTTTTTGAAAGAATGCATCTGAAAAGTTTACATGTGTAGGGAAGAGTGTTAGGTAAAATATCTCCTCTAGCAGGAAGCCAGGACACAGAGTGATCTCTCTTTAAACCTGAGGCAATTGAGAAGAAAACAAAGGCCGTTTCCTCCTTCCCTTTAATTCTCTTGCCATTGACTTTGGCAGTCAAGAAGAATTAAAATTGCCAAAGGTAAAAAAAGTGAACTCTCTTGCCTCTTGGGTCCGAATTAGCTGACGTCTAATGGAGAAATATCTCTCCACTGGATGTTGTGTCTTTAAGTGGCCTGGTCACCCTTGTCCCCTCTCCATTAGAACGGACTTATACGTGTTTGTCACATACTGGTCTACAAACCGGCTCTCTATTTTTCCATTACAGCCCGGATGTTGAAGTGGCCAGGTTTTGAGATGTATCCCTGACTGTGTATACAGTAGTTGTAAGTTTACCGTCTTTTTTTCCACGTGCCCACTTGCTTTCCTTCTGCCCCACACTTCACTCCTAAAAATGCTCTGGACTGACTTCTTAAATGCTGGCAAATATGGAACCACAGATGGAGATCACGGAGGGCATAGAAAACTTAAGCCTGGCTTGAACAATTGCAGATAAGTCCTTGAAAAGGGTTCCATTCTCTGCAGATAACTGGTCAGTTCAGAGCATGGCTCAATCTGCTTGCAGCACCATGGGTATTGGAATTTCATCACCTTTCTTTGGCTAATGGAAATGGTTCCTTTTGCTCCTCTGATCTTGGGAGTAAATCTCTCTTTGCAATCCACACTTATATCCGCCAACCCATAAAATCCTCCCTTCCTTGGTGGTTCTTTTTTTCCCCCCTCCAACCTTTTCTTCTTGCTACATTGCTCCTGGGTGTGAATTTTCACCGAGCTTTTAAATCTGGGCACTCTGGGGTTTCTGGTTTCCAGCGAGCGTTTTGAAGCTTTTGCACAATTACTGCAATATTGTTGGCAAATGCCCTGGGTTTGGGCTCATTGGTTTTCTTTCCCTTCCGAGTGGTTCTGTATGACTTCATGTCTTTTACGGCCAGAACTTTGTCATAGGACAATGCAGCTGCAGTTGTGGGTGTCTGGTTGTGAGAAAAGAGACCTTGTACCTGCAGATTGCCCATTGCCACCTTTCCCCAGGGATGGGAATGTAAACTTGGAATTATCAAATGGCTTTTGTGTGTGTGCCCACATAAAAGCTCCCATTGTATGTGAGGGAATGCAGGAGAGTGCCAACAAGGTAATGAGCCAATTTTTCTTCTAAACTGTTTATGTTTTCACTTTCTTTCTTTTTTCTCATTATTCTTAGGAACAAGTCAGTGTGAGACAAAATAAAATAAGGAATGCTTTATTTTTTAAAAGATGGCCCTTCGTCCCTCTGCAATTTTAGCCTTGCATGGAAGTCATGCTGGCAAATAGCTACTTTTATACAAGCCCTAGGACAAATGGAAGGAAACACAAGTTGGGACTGGTAGAAATAAAATAGATATGGCTCTCCCTCCTCCATCTTGGCTTCCATCTCCGCTCAGCAGCGACACACTGTTTTAAAAAAAAAATTCTGTCAGGCTCTCACATTTCCCCTCCCTTCCCATTTGCTATTACAAAAATAGTTAACTATTCCTTGGTGAGTCACAGTGTGAACAATTTTCAATACTTTTCTCTGTTCCCTTTCAGCTTCAAGAATCTATTTTAGCATCCCTTGTGGGGATAAGGGGTCACTTTAAGTTCATGCATTAATTAAGTAGGAAATATTGATTCCCCATGCTTTAAAAATAGAATAATTAATTTTGCTGCTGTGAACTGAACCATCCTTTTTTTAAAAAAAGAGCCATACTGGTTACAAATAGGGGTTTGTGTCCAAAAGAGAAATGATGCTCTACTTCAGGGGTCCCCAACCCCTGGTCCATGGATCGGCACTGGTCCTTGGCATGGAAGAAACTGAGCCATGCAAACAAGCAAAGCCCCATCTGTGGGATACAGGCAGCACATGGAACCATGCCCTCTCCGGTCTGTGGAAAAACCTCCCTCAAGGAACTGGTCCCTGCTGCCCAAAAGGCTGAGAGCCGCTGCTCTGCTTCTGCACAGCAAGCCCAACTTCTCTCTCTCTCTCACTAAAAAGATGCTGGGGTGCTCAGGGGTGGGCTTCAAAAATTTCAGCAATGGGTTTTCTGCTCGGTTGCTGGGTGACCGTGGCCATGGTGGGCGTGGCCTAGTCAGCCTTCTGCCCCACGCTAGCGGGGGGGGGCGATTTTGCCTTCCCCAGGTTCTGGAGGGTTTCCTTGAGTCTTTTGGAGGGCGAAAACTGCCTCCCCCGGGCTCTAGAGGCCTTCTGGGAGGCCCATTCCCCCCCCCCATCTGAGCCTCCGTGTGGGCCCTGCATTTACCTCGCATTCAAAATGGGCCACATGGAGACTCATGGGAGGGGCATGGTGGGGTGGCAGGGTGGGGTGGGCAGAGACAGCCAGGGGTGGGATTTGGAGGTTCTCCGAACCGGCCATAATGTTAACTACGGGTTCTCCCGAACCTGGGCAAACCCGTAGCAGCCCAACTCTGTTACTGCTCCTGCAGACCACCTGGGAAGACTTCTATCTTTTTCTTGGCAATAATACGTAGGTAATTTACAATACCTTCTTCCAGTATTTTTTAAAAGAACTTCCCAGTGTACAGTGGGGAGGTGTCCTGGTCGTTTCCTATCCAAATATTAACCTTAGTGGATGACACTTAACCTCTTTGGAGACCAGCCAAGGCTGGGTAACTGCAGCCAACCTGAGTTGGGACAGCATGAAATAAGTTAGGAACAGCATAAAATGCTTATAGATCCCTCCAGATTACAGCACAGGTAAATTTATCAGCTGTGACCTCTTTAAAAGAAGGCATGTGAATAATGATTGTGTGCATATACCCCATGTGCTATTTGTTCACATCTTACAGTTAATATTTAGCCATTGCATTGGTGCGTAGAAACATTACATTGCAAAGCAAACCAGGGACCAGTTACTGTGGGATTAGCAAACATTCTCAAAGTAGCACTTTCTTTTCCTACAAGCATAAGAGGAAATACTTTCTCTTCAGTTACCCAGTAGCTCCTGGTTTCTAGAGCTTTTTTCCCACAGGTACTTGATTCTGCCAAATGAAAACACTTATTTGGAAATGCTGTCGTTTTGTGCAAAGAAAGTACCATTTGGATCAGATAAATACTTTCAACTGAATCCAAGTCAAACCCAGATCTTAATACAATATTATAAAACCTTGCTTCAGGGAATGGCTGTCCATAATTGTTTTATTAATAAAATATTACTGATCTGGGCAGGATTGATATTCTTCTATGACCATTATTTAATCAATTGTTTTATATGCCAGCATTTTTTCCCACGAGCATCTGGAGAAGTGGTGGTGGTGGGGGAGTTGTACCACTTGTCTTGGGATGCCCTGAGGCAAACTCCATCCCTTTGGTCTTTGCATTGCAGAAGTTGTCTCATGACATCACAAGATGTGATTAGCATTTTGGCATCATGGGGGCTAGCCAGATGCCAAAACTATAAAGAGGACCCTCTGCTTTTTAATCTAGCAAATATTGTTAAATGTTAAAAGGGAAATATAACCAATTTCAAACATAAATTAACATAATATAAACCCATATTAAAATTGATGCTAAGCTCAATTAACAAATCAAAAACCGGATGAAAGAAATGTATTTGCTAAATTTTTTAAACCCAGAGGTAATGTGGGAGAAATGCAGCTCCCAATGAAGCATATTCGGTAGCCTGGAGCAACACAGCAGGAGGTCAGAAAAATGGGCATCTGACAACAGCCAAAAGTGGAATTGAATCCCTGATATATATATTTTTTTGGCTCCAGGCTCCATTTTCCTTCATTGAGATAAATTTTCATGGGATATAAGCTGCTTTTTTTTCTTTTTTGCATTATCTTTTCATCAGCCAAGGACTACAAGAAACACAGCAGTTAATGGATATGATGATGTCATGAGAATAAGTAGGGGTATTTTTTTTTCTGCATCTTGTACGGAGAGGATTTTTGGTTTTTAAAAAAATAATAATAGGGTGTAAGTTCAGTAGATTTAAGGAATTTTTCCCCCTTTGGTTTTTTACTCAAACCTGGTAGGAAAGTCAATAACTCCTAAATTTGGCAACATGTTTTTGTGAACTGCAGAGTCACAGAAAAGAGATTTGAGGAGTTGCATGTGGGTTACAGAATATCCAGCCTTGCTTTAGATAGATGATATGGATGGATGGATGGATGGATGGATGATATAGATATGTAGATAGATAGATAGATAGATAGATAGGTAGGTAGGTAGGTAGGTAGGTAGGTAGGTAGGTAGGTAGGTAGGTAGGTAGGTAGATAGATAGATAGATAGATAGATAGATAGATAGATAGATAGATAGATAGATAGATGATAGATAGATAGATGGTAGATGATAGATGATAGATATATAGAGATAGAGATGATAGAGATAGATGGATGGAATGGATGGATGATATGTAGATAGATAGATGATAGATAGATGATAGATGGATAGATAGATAGATAGATAGATAGATAGATAGATAGATAGACAGACAGACAGACAGACAGACAGACAATGATAGACAGACAGACAGACACAGTCACAGACGATGATAGATAGATAGATGATAGATAGATAGATAGATAGATGATAGATAGATAGATGATAGATAGATGATAGATAGATGATAGATAGATAGATAGATAGATAGATAGATGATAGATAGATAGATAGATAGATAGATAGATAGATAGATAGATAGATAGATAGATAGATAGATAGATGTGTGTCTGTGTATATGTGTGTCTGTGAGAGAGAGAGAGAGAGAGAGAGAGAATTCTTTATTGGCCAAGTGTGATTGGACACACAAGGAATTTGTCTTTGGTGCATATGCTCTCAACAGTGCTAAGCACACTGCTGTTTCCATTGTATCGCTGTCTTAGGCATACACTGGAGGGCAGCGAAGAAGACTAGAATCTTTCATAAATAAAGGACCTCGTTACACTCTTGCACTTGGATGTTTTAAAGGTATCGTGGATTTCTTTGAATAGCTTCGTTTTCTTTTCTTAGAATCTCTGCTGATGAATGCCACCAGCCAATTTCTCCTATAATTTAGCTTTGATTTGAATATTTCTCCCTCCTACTCAACCCCTTGCCCATCACAGAGAGTTTACTATCGAGACAGCACTGGTAGACACGTTGAGTTTGAAACTGAAGATCTGTGAATGAGTTTTCTCATTTTTAAGTTCCCTCTAGCACCTGATAAAGGCCAGTTCTTGTGAGAATTGGAGGCTAAATCTCCATACACCAATTGAATCTAGGTGGAAGCCAGGTCATTTACTGTTTTCCTTTTCTCTGTTGATGGGTTAGAACAAACAGGCCCAGACTTGTATCATTGTGTACCTGTGACTTTCTTAACCCAGAAAAGAGCACAGATGTGGGCTGAATTTTCTCTTTATCTCATGGAATCATGCTTTATTACAAAAAAATGTAGGCAGCTTCTTTAGGCAGACTTGGCAAAAGGAGGATGCCATCAGCAGGCATGCATTCAGAATTAATATATGAAATGTTTCGGCCAGAAATAAGTCGGTGTTTCCCCCCCCCCCCCTTTAGCAGATAGGCACGTTGAAATTCAAGGGCATGCTTAAAGGACTACCGTCAGGTGAATGGTCTGTTGTGGTGGGTGTAACAAACTGGGAATGTTTGCTTCTTGCTGGATGCAGTATATTACCCTAGTTTACATTTTTTGTTGGTTTTTAGAGACGTTCTTGGAAATTAGAGATATTGTCTTCTGTGCCGTCTTCCTGTTTAATTTTTAAAATTAAAGATAAGTCAGGGAGTATGGCAGGTACCTAGGTAGGCACCCTGGGCATATTAGTGCCTACAATTGGTTTAGGGAAGATAATGCACTACTGGTTTTAAAATCCCTAATAGCATTAGACAAAGCAATACCCCCTCGCCTTCCAATAAGGAAATGTCCATTTTATGCACCAAGCATCAGTTGCCAGGAATGGGGTAAGTAGAGTTACCTGGTGTTTCTGAACTATATCTCCCAGGATCCCAGTTTATTGGCCATGTGGGCAGGAGCTGTTAGAAATTGTAATTCAGCTCCTCGCCCTGACTATATAGCTGCTACGCTAAGCATCCATTTGTATTCTACATTATGAATCCCCTGAGCTTCTCTTTCCTCTGCAAATAATTGTGGGCCATCTGTTTTCTTTGAACACACAAGCTCCTTTCTGTTGGCTTCAGGTTGATCTTGCTGGGTGGAAAGTGCCCTTTGCCTGTTTTTATGGCAAACATCCATCCTGCATCTACATGGGATTCAACCTAGTTCAACTCAGTGGAACTTTTTTTTTTTAAGTGGACATGTACAGGATTGCACAGGCATTTTTTCTTGTCATGAATATATAAGACTAAAGAAAACCTGACATTCTGTAGAGCAAAAACGAAAGAAAATCAAATGAAATGATGCTGCCATCAAAATAAAATACTTTGTTTTAGGAACATTTCACTCATGGTGTACATGTAGCTTTCACAAATAGGGGCACGGTATAAATCTCACCTTGGTCAATGACTCTAAAGAGGGTTCATCTAATGTCCCCAGAAACAGTCTTCAAATCCCTATCACTGAGTTGGCAAATATGGACTTGAAAGCAATCCATTAAAAAAGTCCCTCCTTTTTTTTAGGTGCTTTATGCAGCATTCCCTCTGCCCGTGTCTTTAGAGAAGAAAATCTGTGTGGCCCAAAAGAGCAGAAATTACAAAGAGGCAAATTGCTTGTGTGTGTAGTGCATTGGCTATCCCTCAGATAAGCTGTGTCTCTTAAAAAGAAAGTTAGGCTGCTTGTTATTTTAAGAGAGGAGACTGTAGGATCTGAAATCTGTTCCCCTTGGCCAAAGGCCAATCAGTCTGGACAGTCTTCAAACACAATTTCTCTGCAGCTGAGCCACACTCTGCGAATTGTTGCTTCTTGGGGAACAGCTGATGCAACGCCCCCTCCAGCCTCTCTGAGCCAGGAAAGATCAGAAATGCAATTTGTAATTGGCTGGAAATGCCTCCCCCACATCACTCTGTAACCTCAGCCTGGTTCTAGATTTGTCCATGATGGAACAGCCTGCCCGCCCTGAGAGTAAAGTAGACCCACAACAGTTACTTGTTAACAAAAGATTGGGAGAGCAGCAGCTTACCCTGAATAGATGCCAGATGTTCTGGAGGAAGCAATGCTTTCTTTGTATGTGGGAGCAATATATATATACATATCAATAACAGGTGACATTTTGCTGGGGTGGTGGGGAGAAGAATAATCTGGTAAGAGTTTACTTGCTCAGGAGACCTGGAAATAAATTACAGGTTCCTCCTCCTTTACATGAAGGTTGACCAATTGGTAGAAGACCTAGAGTTCTAACTGGGAGGTGGAACTCTACTTTCATATGGCTTGAATTTATGGAAGAACAAGCTGGAGCTGCAGCAGAATGTGGCTTTCTGGAATAATTTTATGATTGTCATCGTCCGTTCCCCCCCTCCCCAAGAGTCACTAGCTTGAGATGGGTGGCTATGCTTATTGATTGATTATTGACGAACCATTCCACTCCTCCTTTCTTCTGCCAGTCAGCCACTATTCCTATCCACTGAGTGTGTTCAGTCCTCATGAAGATACGTGGAAATGGAGTTCCAGAATTTTTCTGTTGCTATTGGACATGGAGTGCTTCCACAAATGTCAGAATCCTCTCCACCTTTCTGAAATGTTTCTTCTGGTCATGGGTGATGCTACTTTGGCTGCATATGTATCCACGCTCCTCAGTAATGATCAGAAGAACTGTAGATGATTTTTTCTTACATTATCTGTCTTAAAATAGAAGAGCCCTCTTTTTTGGGGAGAAAGGAATCCATTAAAATAAGATTGACGTGAACATGCCTATTTTGATCAGAAGAATCTTTAGTACCAGCCTATGTCTTGGAGGTACGCACTCTACGTTCTTTAGCTGTTTTTGTATTTTTGTTCCAAACTTCATGGGCTGTAAGCTGTTTGTGTTTCCTGGATCTGGGCCATGCTGCCACTGGCATGAACATTTCTTCCGAGAGTCTTAGTAGCTGATCATCTAACTAGTTGTAATCTACAGTCAAGCAGATTTTTGTAGCCCAGAGCCGGTACAAGTACCCTGTGACTCTCCTACACTCCAAGAATGTGGAGCATGACAAGGTGATACCTAAATTCTCCAAGAAGAAATTCATACTGATTAGAGTCGCAGTGGAGCAACAGGGAATGAGGTATGGTCAGGAAACAAAGACAAAGGTCGACCTTCCCCTAAAGGAGAGTTATACTGTCTTCCTGACAAAATAACTTTTTCTGAGAAAGCAGCTTACTTTCTTTGTTTCAATAAGAGGAGGGACTATTGTGGTGTCATGGCAACTGTGACCTACGTTCCAATCCCATCACTTGATCTGAGGCCAACGCCTCCCAGCACGTTTGGCTACAATGCATATTGCTCTAACTTGTTTGGGTTAATGGTGGTTGTAGTCCAACATATTTGTGGGTGAGTGATCAGGGAAGGGTGAAATGGACATCTATTTACAGCGGTGTGTGTGTGTGTGTGTGTGTTGCTTTCTGCATGACACAAAGCACTGTCTATTCATCCGTCCATGTCCTGGATAGTCTTCCATGCATTTAAGCTTGGCTGGGTAAAGGAAACATTGAGGTAGTTTGTCACTGAAACTTGGCATTTAGGCCAAAAATATTTTCCAGGCAAAGCCATTGTTTAAAGATTCATAGTGTTGCTTGTTTTGTGAAGACATGATGTTTCTTTGGCTGCGGTGGGGACTATGTTTGTAGTTATCTTTGGTGTTTGCGTCATCCCTGCATTCCACTTCGTTTTGTTGTCCTTGTCAATACAGACCGCTTGTGTCCTGGACACAGTTCTGGCTAAAACGATGCCTTGCTTTCTCTCTACAGGAATCCTTTTGCCAACGTCCAGCTCAAACCAACGGTGACAAATGATCGTTCAGCTCCTGTCATCAGCTGATCCAGAAATGTTGGGTTACAGCGGGTACCTTGCACCTTTTGATTTCCCTTTTCACCTGTGTTGTATTTCTGTGAGGTCCTTGTACAGTTTACATGTCTTTCCCTCCAACTCTGTTCTGGTAGTTAAATGGCATTTAAGTGGCATGCTGGTGTGCTTTTCCTTTTGCTCATTAGAAATAGAAGAGAAACCTGACCCTTGGGGAACGATGAGTTTTGAAAAGGATGCTCTACGCTGCTATATTGGGCGGAGACCTAGATAGACCAGAAAGCAGGCCCTGCCTTCTTTGCCTTTGCAGCGATAGGCAACGTTCATAAACGTTTTTAAGAATAGCCGCAGAGATAGACGAACCTTGCAGTTTTGCAGTGTCCTAGGTTTGTCGGTTAACGTTTTCTCCTGGAAATCCTTTTTCGTCTTTTATCAAAGCCTATGGATTTGAACAGGACTTCCGAGCTGTCAAGAGAAGCTTTGGGCCGTCAGATGAAATGCACCACCCAGACCCTGGTCACTTAACACACTTGGAGCTGACACGGACTTGAACCTTCCGAAGCGCTTCCTGGCAGCTCCCTCCTTGCCTTGCGTTGGACTTTTGCTGGATAAAAGTAAAAGTTTTACTGAATCCATGTTTAGAAGAGCTGGGCTCCTCAAAGCAATTGTCTTGATTTGACACTTTAATTTTGTATTAATGGTCTTTTCTCTCCTAATGGTCCTACATCCATCCCGCTTGTCTGTGATGATCCTTATGCTGCAAGGCCCACGGATGGCTAAGTTATTGTGCATACCTTTTCCAGCAAGTTAGGATGTTTGGGGAATGTTATGCAGCAAAGGAATATTTTCTGTGTGCAACTAGCACCATCTGTTGCCTGAGCACTTGCTTTATGTCTCTGTAGCTTTAAATAGACCAAGGAGGGACCATTAAAAAGCTAGTTTAGTCCTACAATGCCCAAACTCCTTTTGCTGTGTCTTCTTACTGACACATCTTGACTGGTGCAGGTGTGTCTTCTGTTGCCAAAACAAGTTAGTTTAGACAGCTTGACCTCTGCCTTACTATTGGGTCCATGCTGTTTGAAAGATCCTTTGTTCTGTGACTAAGCCAATACTGTATTCCTGGGTTTTTTTTTGTTTTTTTTTTAATTTTTCTTTTTAAGTTGCATTTGCCTTCTAAAGTAGATGTTAATTCAGTCACAAATAAGCTCCCCCCCCCCCTTCTGTCCTATTGGCTCTCAAAGTCTGGTAAGATGTAACGAAGACCATTCAGCTCGCTCCTTGTATTTATGTAACCCAAGATTAGTGAGTTGTTCTAGGAAACAATAGTTATCAAAATGGAACTGGACTTCCCAGCATTTTGAGTGCTCTTCCAGTTTGAATTCCAGTTATAGCGCCAGCGTCTGGTGATAATGAGCAATGCAAACCCAATTCCTAAAATACATTTGACTTCAAATATGGAGTGATAGAAGCAAATTAGCTGTCCATTTTTAAGAGCTGTGTTCTGTTTCTATGCCATTTACCCATTCTTTCTTTTAAATTCTTATTGAACAAACCCTAATGAATTATACTGGATGCAAACCTCTGCCTTATTCTTCATAATAGTAGCCCGCAGCTGACTGTACAAAATCTATATCGAGCTGCTGCTTTTTCTCCCCAGAAAGAAATGATGATAATAGTGGTGTTTCTTTCCTCTAGAAGTGGCAAAGCTTTTGGTGTGAACTTTGGCCAAATATTAAACCGCCTCCTTCATCTGATCCTTTGCACAACCTGAAGTCATTTGCAGCTGCTTTTTCCCCCCCAGTGGCTTTAAAAAGCAGTCACAGCTGCCTCAAATATAAATTTATCAACCTTATCATTATAATCATTCAAGTTCAAATGTGATCATAGTTTCTGTGCTCTCTGTTCTCAATTTCTGAAAAAACATCAAGACTGGTTTCTGTGATACACTTAGCCCAGAATTGTATTGTCTGGCTTAATGTGTTGAGTGAACCCAATCATTGTGGTTTATTCAGTAAATCAAAGTTAAACCGTGGCTTAGCATGCTATGTAGATCCTGTTTAAGTCTCCCATGCAAACTTGGAGACTTTCTGTTAGTGAGCATTTCCATCACAACTTGTACATTTCCCTGTGACTTATGATACCCAGATATAAATATCTCAAAATCTATATTTTTATATAAAGAAATTTAGCTAAAAAACAGCTACAGAAAATCTCTAACTCTGATAGTTCAGATAAGGCCGCAATCCTAAGGAAAATTATTTAAAAGATGAAGCTCACTGGCCTTGTTTTTGATCGCATGTGCTACAATTACCTTAATATTGCATCTTCTATTACAGTTCTTTCTTGAAAATCATTTCTCCAGTTGTTGAATCATTTACTTTATAGTCTCTGTTCACATAAATATAATTCTCAGACGCATTGTACTGCTTTAAAAAACTGCTCTGTGTGTGTGTGTGTTGTGTATGCATTTTTAAAAAGTCAAACTTTGCCAAATTATTATTTTTTCTTTAAGGAGGAAGATTGGTTTATAGCTCCTTTCATTGCTCCTCTCTCAGACCAGTTCCTTTCTTAACATAGTATTTGCAGCAGTGCACCTTTTGCTCTGGAATTATTTAGATCTGTGTTTCTCAAGCCTAGCAAGTTAAAATCCACACATCTTAAAAAGTTACTAAGGCTGAGAAATTTTGATTTAGATTAGGGCTGTCAAACTCGCATCGTTATGGCAGCATCACATGACGCATCAGGACTTTCCCCCCCTTTGCTAAACTGGGCGTGGCCAGCATATGAGGCATCTGGCCTGCGGGTTGTGAGTTTGACAGCCCTGATTTAGATGATTCAAGGCAAATAGGGACTCTAGCTTGGCAAATGGAGCTTAGGGGTGGCAAGGCTGTCGGCTCCTAGACTGAACGAGAGACAAAAGATACAAAGATTTCCAAACAAACATTGGCTCTTGCAGTAGAGTCAGAAAGTAGAACGGACTAGCTCAGGCTCAGATTACCTCAGGGTTGTTTTTTTAGGTGCCCAGTGCTATATGAAAATGGGACAGTTTGTGTGAACGTCTTACGTAGGAGATGCCAGAAAATGGAGCCTAACATTGCCTTTCTTCTTTCATTGAAAGGCAGGATCAAGACTTGCAATAGCAAATGAGGGAGAGGGTCCACCTGCAAATGCTTTTTGAGGGAAGGTTGACCATAGTCACTTTTTAAATTCACTGGATTTTCATACCGTTCTTCCCACCCTAATTGGTACATCTTCCTATTTGAACTATTGAAATAATTTCTCCTCAACGGGTCCAGGAGCATGAAATAATTACTGTACTACGTGTAAAAGTTGGCACAGCATTAAAATAGCTGAGGATGCATCTGAGCAATTCAACCGAGTTATATGGCTGAGAGTTTTGGAAAAATGTAATCCCAGTGCTTGAGGGAAGCAGCAGGTTGGGAAAGCTGCTTTAGAAAGTGTTCACTTGATCAGTTTATGCTCTTCAAGAATCTCTTTCTTTAGGACTTGGAGATTAAAAGGTTTCTCCTGGACAGTGGTGGTCTTTTGGTGTTTCTGTGCTGCCTATACTTCATTTCTTGGTTAACTAACTTTCCCATATGAACAATGTTATAAGATTGCCTTCTCGCCTTCATGTTGATCGTGTGAAATTAAGGTTTGAAACAATCCATGCCTAACTCCTAATTTCTAATGCAGTGTGATAATGGTATACCTTCCAGCTAAAATCGGAATTGGGTGGCTTAGCAATTCAAATAAAGAAATTTAAAAAAATTAAGTGGAGCAAGTTGTATATGTGGTGGATCTTGGGAATAAGCAGACATAATTTATAGTCACAGCCACAACCTATTCCATGATACGGAAATGTATCTGTGACTTCCCAATGTTTGTGCTACAAGAAAAGCAACAGTACGCTAGCCAAGGTCTTGTGGAATCAGAGTACATACCTGGTCTGAATCCAATTGGAAACCACCATGACTAGCATTGGGAGGCTGGCTCTTAGTAACAATGAAAGAATGGACCAGTAGCCAGAGAACTACACACGGTTAGAAATATTACCTTCTGAATGTTACCTTCTCCCTCCATTGCCCTGCTAAATGTTTGGCACGCATGCTAAAGATAACCACAACAGTGGTGGAACATTCTAAGAACGGATGTTGTGGCCCCTACTATTAAAAGTGCAAAGGGTTCTTGGAACAATTACCAAGAGGGGCAACACACCAGCCCAGGAATAGTTGTGATCATCTTTTCAAAGCCAAATCACCTCAGAGCTTTAACAGCATATTCCTTTTGTGGATGGGGGTGCTTACAATGCTTTGACCTCCTGCAGGAAAATTACCCTCCAAAAACAGCACAGCAGTGTCTTTGAGCATTTGTTTGCATTTTTAATTGTAATTCCAATAATTATGAAATACTGAACCTCTGATCAATTAGTTGCCCATACAGTGGCATTAAAATCAGAAAATGATTGGACATTTTAACAAGAGTTGGTTCTTGACATCAAAGGAAATTGTGGTAAGAAACTAGATAAATGATTTTTTTTTCTATTATGCCTCATCAAGGGGAGTGTTAAAAGAGCTTCCACACCAAGCTCCAAATAATTCTAGAGCCCAAATCTCAGTGCCCAATTTACATAGCTGTAGGAAGAAATAATAATTTATTATTTCTTAGTTGGAAGTGATAAAAATTTCAAATAATAAATGCTGCCCCCATCTTAAAAAAAAATCCCTGTATAATTCCCATTCGGTGTCTGTAATCAGTGGTGGGATTCAAATAATTTAACAACCAGTTCTCTGCCCTAATGACCAGCTGGGTAGGTATGGCTTGGTGGTCATGTGACTGGGTGGGCATAGCCAACTCAACATCACTCATGTCGATGGGCGCTTCGCCTTAGCTGTTACAATGTAATAAGGGTTTCTCTAAGCAGGGCAATAAAGATTAGGCTAGAAACAACACCAGAGTATTTCCTTCCTGCCTTCCTTACAGGATTAGCCCTGTAAAGTGGGGAAAAAACAAAAGGAGATTTCTTCCAATAATCGGTTCTCCCAACTGCTTAGAAAGTTAACAACCGCTTCTCCTGAATAGGTGCGAACTGGCTGAATCCCACCACTGGCTGTAATCCATGCTTTACTTCTACCCAGTTAAGAAATAGAGCAAGCCTTGGATTACCAAATTCAACCAGTATTTGGTCCTACTAAATATTTCTGAAGACATGAATTCTTGAAAATAGGTACAGTTTTTCCCCACTCAACATTTTCAACTCTTAGGACATTAAGCATCAATTGGAGAAGGAAAACAACTTGTTTTTAATTCCGCCACCCACGTCCACAAAAGGAATAAGCTAGTAGAGCTTATGTGGCAATTTGGCTTTGAGAAAGTGATCACAACTATTCCTGAGATGGTGTGTTGCCCCCCTTGGCAGCTGTTCCAAGAAGTTTTCACAGTAGTAAATTGAGCTCTGTTTTGCAATACAAGCATAACAATACAGGTGCCAATTTTCCTGAATCTTTCCAGTTTTTTCTGTCCAGCAGTTAACTGAGTCATAGGAACCTTGGTCAAAAAAGGGTTGGACCATTTTATATGCAAACCATTACTACACTGCATGGTTTGATGTATTCACTGTCTCTCAAGACTTCTGGGTGAATCGGTACCATTTATAATTTCATTATTTCCTGCTGTCTTCCAAACACAGATGGAAGAGGAGAAGAAGCAAAAGTTATGTTATTTTAAAAATGTTTT
Source organism: Natrix helvetica (assembly GCF_964273705.1). Classification (NCBI taxonomy): domain Eukaryota; kingdom Metazoa; phylum Chordata; class Lepidosauria; order Squamata; family Natricidae; genus Natrix; species Natrix helvetica. The sequence goes on along the minus strand of NC_138548.1, from coordinate 240,040,383 downwards.
ATTTTTAATAGTTATTGGACCGATGGTATTTGACACACATGCTGGGAGCTGTATGGAACTCAGCACTGATAAAAAATACAGCAATTATGACCCGTATCAATAAAATACACTGTATATAGCCCACCCCTCTCTATTTCTCTCTGTTTCAAAGAAGATCATTAACCCAAAACATAGCTCTAGTTCTGACCTCATGCAGTCTCTCAGGGGTTGACAGCTGTCTGTTACTATAGACCATATACCTATAGGGGCAGCCTTTTCAAAGGTAACTAGATAAGGAAATTAAGGAAATGAAACTTAGAGAGCAAACTGGGCTATAACTACTTACCATTTCCCGTGCCTGCTCTTTTGTCATGGTACTGGTTCTGTCTTTGCCTTAGAAAATTGAATATGGCAGTGGCAAGCTAGAATCACACTGTGTAGCTGACAGATTTGCATTTCATTTAATGTGGTAGAATACGCATACACACACACACAACAAACACACACACACACACACTCCACACACAAAACCCCTCCAGGTGCATGGGTACAGCTTTCAACTATCTAAAGCCAGCACCGTCATTCCTGCATGTATCAATGTGGACCAATACCACCTGATAGTTGCTGAAAATCCAGACAGGTGCAGGACATCTACACAGAATATTTTGGGAGACCCATTGAGATTGAGAGGTGCTAAGAATCTGGAAATACTCAACAGTGACCTGCCTTTTCTTGGTAAAATTCTTCTTTTGCTTTGCCTCAAATGTCTACTACAAGGAGGAGCAGATCTATCCATGGCTTTTCAAATTCTCAATTCTCATTCCCAAATATCTCCCCATGGTAAAATAAGGAATAATAGTGCCCCTGCCATGGAATTTGTTATTTCCCCAAGAGGCTTCTCGTTCATAAATAAAAATGAATCTTGTAGAATAGCTTGCACACACCTGTTTAGAAGAGTCTCTTATAGTAAAAGTCTGTTTTGCAGCAAGTTATGTCGCAAAAAGGGAGGAAGGACTGTCCTCTTTCGGCTTTGAGATTTAAGATCTACTACGCCCCATTTGCTTTTGACTCTTTTCTTAAAGGCATCTTATGCTCTTAGTCTCTCGTTCATCACCATATCAGAATACCGAATAGAAAATAAGAGCTGGAAGGAACCTTGGAGGTCTTCTAGTCCAACCCCTTGCTCAAGCAGGAGACCCTATGCCATTCTGGACAAATGGCTGCCCAGTCTCTTCTTAAAAACCTCCAGTGAATGGAGCACCCAGGACTTCTGGAAGTAAACCATTCCACTGGTTAATTGTTCTCAGACCACGGCTATTTTGCACTCTTTGAAGTAAATCTAACTCCCATACTTGTGTCAATCCTGCAACTTGCATACCTATAGTATGCAAAATTCACTTTCTATGTATTATAGAAAGTAAGATCGCCATGTGGGCTTCAGATTTTTTTTCCCCAAGTCCCACCACACATATATGGTCCACTGTCTGACCCTAGTTTTTTAGTCAAGGAAGATCAATCTTGTCCAAATGACAGCCCCCTGCCATTCAGTGTGGCAATTCCCCCCGTCTTGAATTCAGAAATGGATGTTAAAACTCTGTCAGATTTCTCCTCCTGCCTCTGTCAGTCTTTGGAGTTGGCTCTTTCAGACCCTGGAACCCTTCAAAGCAATCCCAGTCCTCTGTCCTTTCTATCACTCATGAATTGGGAGGAGATTCCCTTGTTATCCACATTATTCTGAAGCTGAGATATTTTTTTGGGGGGGTGCTCCAGGCATTGTGTGACATGGTGAAAGCTATTTTCTAAAAGTTAGTGACATTAGGAACCAAAGAGGATCCAGGTTGGGAGGTTGGATCCATTTGCTCTGATGGAGCTTAGAAGGCTCCCAAGCAAGTGATGGATGGGATAGTCTGAAGCTTGCAGGATGGATTTTTTCATATTTATTTTAAAGAGGGTGGTTGTATATATTTACCCAGCAAATACCGTAGCATAACCAGATCGCTCTGGGTCACTCCAGTAGAGACAATGGATATTGGTTGTGAGCATCCTAAGCCACTTATCCTCCCAAGCTATCTTGGCTGTTATGTAGTTCAGCCTTGTTTGCCATCCACAAATTATTCCAGTTCAGCATTAATTAATGGCGCTGCAGAGGGAAATACCAAGGCTAGGAAATAATAGGCTGAGTATGCCAAAAGGGGAAACAACAAATCCCAGAACAATGAGGATTAATGAGTCTTTTGCATTCCTCAGTGTATCAGGGAAACCTATGCTATACATGCCCCCATAAATGTCTGCTTGATTTGAATATAATATAAACTGATTGTAAAGGTGTGTTAATTGGCATGTTCAGAACATGCCCGTTATTTCAAGGCAGAAATAGCCACTGGAAATCTTAACAAACAAAGTTGCAACTGCTCTGTCTTCAGTTTTGTCAGGCATTGTGGAAGTAATATTTAGCTTATTCTTGCACCTACAAGATAGCTTTTGATGTCCAAATGCAAAGGTAAGTTGGAATGACAGTATCTATAAAGCCCTAGGATTCCCTCACCTCAGGGGGGGGGGGGGGCAGAGGCATTTTCACCAGCTACATCAGTCCAGACGGATATCAGTTACATTCCCCAAACACAGAACAGAGTTCTGCATTTGACAATAACATTCTACTGTTCGCCAGGCGTGTAAGATGAACTGGTGGGAAATATGCAGAATTATGAGAATGGTGTTCCCAAATGCACAGGGTACCCTCAGACTGGGAGGCTTCTGGTACTAAACAATTGTTGCTACACAATAAGACCTCTTTTTAGATGTTCAGCTCAGTGGATGGAAACCTGCACATTGTAGATCAGTGTTTCTCAACCTTAGTTAGTCTAAAATGTTTGGACTTCAACCCCCCAAACTTTCTGGGAGTTGAAGTCCACACATTTTGATGTTGCTAAGGTTGGGAAACACTACTGTGTGAATAAAGGGATAAGCCTACATCACACATTTTTTCTCTGACCACAGACTCAATCTGAAGGAAGGAGAGTTTTAGCTGGGTTTGAACTCAGGTAGGGCTCTCAACTTGGTCCATTCCAAGAGAAGATCAGTTTAAAAAAAAAACCAGTTTGAAGTTTCTGATGCATTCAGTAAAATGCCTGAAGGGAGAAAAAGCAAACCACCCTTTGACTGGTATCCTCTTTGATCAGCCTGGGCACATTCCACAATATTTCACATACACAAGGAAGGACATAGACATAAAGCTATATGGATAGGAGAACAAAAATGCAGCCTCCCCCTTTAGACTTTTTAAAGTTGGGGGTAAAGTGCTTTTTATTTCAAGTTATTGCTAAAATGTTTATTCGTTTTCAGGGAAAGTGCATTTTAGTGCAATTTTTCATCTATCCATCTATGAGAGTGAATAGCATGGTGCCCAACAGATTAGTGCAGCAGACAGCACATGTCAAAGCCATTGAAAGGTTGAAGTTCACTTACACTTGTGGTGTTTATGAAATTCAAATAGAAATGGAAGAAACAGGAAAAAAGAGCTGAAGTGAGTGGGTTGTGACAGCATCATAGAGATGCTCCGTATAAAATGAGCAAGCAAAGATTCCTCCTATGGGTAGATCCAGCCTTTATTCCCCTGCCTATTAAGTCCCCAACTCTTCTTATTCCAGGTGCCGAAAAGAGATCTGAGAATGCAAAGAAAGGAAGAAATCAATTATAATAATCTCTCTTTTTAAAAAAAAAGTTGTGGGAGCTTGGGAAAGGGACTTCCAATGGGGCAAATCTCATTGGAAAACGCAGCTAACTGCATTTTTTAACAGGTTGCAGTACTATAGAGGGAACTATAAAAGCTCCTCAGGTAAGGATGGGTAATCTGCAGTCTTTCAAATGCAGTTTGGGATTTATTACATGCCTGGTATTCCAAAACACCTGTGGATTTTTTCTAAACTAACCGGGGAGGGAAATGGAACTCTGGGTACATTGCAGAAAATCAAGAATTTCATTCCTTGGTTAAATCTAGTTAAGAATTTCAGTGGCTACATTATTTCTGACCAAGATATTTACCTCCTCCTCCACCACCCTATAAAAGTGGTTGGTAGTTAGCTATATGTTTGAAGAAGTACCTTGGGGTCCAATACATTCTTATTCATTAGTCAGTTTCATTACCAAGAGGCCAAGACTCATTCAGCCTGTCTAACTAACCCAGGCTGTATTCTTTGACTGCTCAAGAGAATTACATACCACCATTTTGGTTAGCAGAAGAATGGAGAGTGGATGGGAAATGTAGACCACCAGATTCCATTTCCAGATGATGCCAATGTGCTTGGCACCCAATGAGGGGAGAGTTCCACTAAACTTGTGTCATGGCATACATCCCAGCTGCTTCCAAATTGATTTGTGACAGTGAAGTATTTTGAAAGTGCCTTCAGCCATAGAAGCCAATAGATGACACCTTCTCTAGAAAATATCTATAGTTTGCACACATTTCTTTCCAAAGCCATTAGATAGAAGGACTTGCTTTGATTGACATTTTGGAATGTGCGCAGTTTATCCTATCTCTCCTTTGATGTTAGTGGGCAAAATGTGGACAACAAAGTACACAAAGGTTCCCTTCAGCTCTCCTGGCTTCTGGGTTGAGTAGCTGCTAGTGTAGGTCCTCATGGCTCCAGTGTTGCCTCCTTCTCAAGTTGGCATCAAAATTAAACCAGCCCTTAAACAAAACAAAACAAAAGTGGGGGGGGGGGACACCAAGAAGGAACAGGAATGCTGTCTCTAAATCCAGCTCCATACTGGAGCCTGGCATTCGTTTTCTCAGGGACTCTGGTTCAGGAGCTTTCCCAAAAAAGCAAGTAAGAATGCCCTAAACCCACACGCAGGCTGTTGTGTTCTGATCATGCTAGCTAAGGAAATATATGGTAGTCCAAGGAAAGACAAGTATTATTAGTTTGGGTTCACCAACCAAAAGCAGGAGAAATGAGACAGTGGCATCTGTGTTGCCCATAGTGGGCTTCAGAAGAAGTGGAGCAAAAGGCATATAGGTCTCCACCACCCAAGGAGGCCACGAACCTTTCATATCCAATACCTCTTTGAACAAAAAAACCCAGAACTCACAGAAGGGTCCTTGCAAGAAATGTCAGACGTAATTATTGTCAGACGTAGAAATTATTCTGACTCTGGGGTGGGGGTGGGGGACATAAGTGCCTGAAAGTATGCAGCATCTTAAAGACATCTTGCTCCACTAAGTTTACACTTAGAACTGCACCTTGTGAAACCCTTCTCCAGCTGGCTGGAACTGATGTGAGTAGCAGTGGTAGGAGAAAGTAAGTCAAAACAATCTGGCTGTCGCTATCGCCTAAATGCTGCCTAATAGAGGGATGATGAATCATTGCCTCACGCATGGCTATGCCTGAAAACGAAAGCTGTGCTCATGAACCAGAATCAGTACCAGTGCCAAGCTTGCCACCTGTAGTCACAACACACTCCAAACTGGAAGCACAATGAAGCACAACACACAAACATTCTGCACCTCTGTAGGGTCTCCTCTGTGTTTCCTCTCACCCTGTGAGGAAATGGCCCAGTAGCTACCAGCTGCCTTTTGCTCTTGTCTGTTTACCCCCCCCCCCCCCAACTTCCAAAGCCAGTGACTGGTCTATAGTCCCCCACAAGCCACAACTCCTAAGTGCAACATGCCTCTGACTCGTTTCCATTTTACCCCACAGTCCAAATTGCACAGTTATCCTAAATCTTGAACTAATCAAAATCTAAGAAACAAAATAATCTCAAAACTATTCTTTTCCTTCTTCCCCCAGCTGTCCCCCACCCCCCACCCCACCCTTGCCCAAGATGCCTGGATAAAAGTTAACTCTTTACATCTCTTTGGCAACAATATCTCAAATCTGCCATTCTGTTAGGGCAGAGCGATACAGTGATGGGTAAACTTTGTACAAAAATAGTTTCAGTGGCAGTTTGATCTGCTTTTTGCTATGCACCTGCCGAGCGTTTCTTCCTGCGATTGAAGGATGACAAAGGAAGTCTAGAAAAAGCCCCCAACCCTAAGACTTGGTATTCCTCTCACATTCCCAGCAGGTCACATCGTGGCTCTCTGGGAGGCACTCGCCAAATAATGCTGTAGTAGAGAAAGGATGAAGATGGCAGAAAACGGGAAGGTAGCATTTGGTAGGCCTCAGCACCACAGTCTCTCCCAGCCAGCGAAACATTTAAATAAGTTTTTTTTAAATTCCTGTACTCCCATTCCACCTGCAGGGATTCAGGCTGCGCTCTCAAGGCTAAGGAGGAGAAATGGGGAGTGCTGAAGGCCATCCAGGCACCACTTCCGGGCTGCTCATATTGATCCTGCCCATAACAGAAGGCAAAATCCTCAGTAGAGCTGAGTACCTGGGACCAGGTTGTGATTCTCAAGAGGTGGTGGGTGGGTGGGGACAATTTTGAGTTCCGCAACCATGGTGCAGCTGAGCGACAGCAACCCAGGGTCAGTGAAAAACAGAAGCAGAAAAGGGGGGGAAATGGCTGCTGAGACCAGGAGTCTTCCCTGCTCAAAACATTTAAATGTGGCCTTCACTTCAGTTGGCTCCCCTACCTGTTTCGGGTTGTTTGGCCTACACTTGTCTCTGGCTCTTCCGGTAACCGATTCTGTCTGCTGGACCATCAACCCCGCCTGATATTTGGACACAGCACACTGAAGAAAGGACAAGGAGAGCTTGCCCCCTGGGGCAAGACACAAGTACCAGTGCTTGAGGATCCACCTGAAGCATGTTGGAATGGCACAAGGCGCAAGGCTACGTGCTCTCTCTCAAAATCCCCCAAGGGGTGTGGAAAGAAGACACGATAAGCTCACAGAACAGGCAGGGGGAGGAGGATGTCTCAGGGCAAGTGCCCCAACTGGGGAAGTCAGTGTGGGTCAGAACATCAAGAGGCATGAGCTAGGGATATTACAATGGCTTATGTGGCAATGTTAGCAAGGTCACAGATCTACCCTTTAAATGCTATAGGTTCTATATGTCTATATGTGTCTATTTGTACACAAACACTTTCTTGGGTGCGTGCGCACGTGCGCGCACACTATCACACACACACACTCATGTTTGCACAACCATCGCAAACCACCTCATTGGTAAGGTGGCCCCAGCCCAGCAGCAGTCAAAGTCTGTCCAATAAAATCTGAACGAGGTCCTGCAGAGTTCTGCTCCAGCCAGCTCCTGGGCCTCATCCGGTGCTCAATGTCCCCTGGTACAGAAACTGTGCCGTGGGGGCAAAGTAGGAAGTCCAAAAGGGAGAGATAGCCAAGTTCACTCTCGGTTGCCATTTTCACTGTTGCCTAGAAAAGGGAAGAAGCTGTTAGAAATTGCAATCACAGAACTAGAGGCCTCAGAGGCCCTTTTCTTAGCTTTCCCAACACATCTGGTCTCCTCCAGATGCCTCAGGACTCTTAAGTCACAGTTTGAATTCAGTTCATGATATATGGACAGAAGCTTAATAGTGTGCCTGTAAAAGGGATTCACAACTTTACTTCTGGTCAGATAAGTTTTAAGAACTGAGATAAAGTTTATTTCCCAGTCTCCACAGGCAAGACAGCTACCTTCCAAGGATTTGTGCCAGCCTGGCTTCTATCTGAATGAGAAATGTTAGGGATTTTTTAAATTCGATTTTTATCCTGCCTTCATTATTTTACAGGTAACTCAAGACAGTTAACATACAGTACCTAATACTCTTTTCTCCTCCTATTTCTTCACAACAACCATCCTGTGGGCTGAGAAAGAGGGACTGGCCCACAGTCACTCAGCTGGCTTTCATGTTTAAGCTGGGGCTAGAACTCAGTTTCCTGATTTCTAAGCCAGCACTTTAACCACAATACCAAACTGGTGGAAAGAGAAACATTGGAAGTACGGAAGAAGGATCCTGAACCTCCTACTGTCATATGAATGAATGTCTCTGGATTATGAAAAGGTAAACCTCCATAAAGGTAAAGGTTCCCCTCGTACATATGTGCTAGTCATTCCCGACTCTAGAGGGCAGTGCTCATCTCCGTTTAGCCAGCGCTGTCCGAAGACGTCTCCGTGGTCATGTGGCCAGCATGACTAAACCAAAGGTGCACGGAACGCTGTTACCTTCTTACCAAAGGTGGTTGCTATTTTTCTACTTGCATTTTTACGTGCTTTCGAACTGCTAGGTTGGCTGAAGCTGGGACAAGTAACGGGAGCTCACTCCCGTTAAGCAGCACTAGGGATTTGAACCGCCGAACTGCTGACCTTTCTGATCAACAAGCTCAACGTCTTAGCCACTGAGCCACCGCGTCCCTTATTACTCCATATTCCTGCTAAAAAAGACCATCATAAATCAAGTTCTGTTGCGTCCATCTTGACTCCAGTTTGACTCATGGTGACTGTGTGGTTATATTTACATTGTTTTCTTAGCAACCCTATGGAAGAGGTTTGCTAATCCCAACTTCTACATTGCTGTTCCCTTCTTTTAATATCTAATGCCACAAGTATTGCAATCATCTCTTAAAAGTTTGGGAAAACTGAAATAATTTCATATTAATGTGGCCTCAGTAAAATAAATCCTTAAAGTATGATTCAACCAACAATTAGAAGAGGCTCCTGCTTGGGGCAGGATTCAATGCAATGGATAAAAGCAACCAGTTCTTTGTGTCCTGTCCAGAATTTCAATATTATTTTATATTTTCTGACTTTAATCATGAGACCTCCACAATCAGATCATATGAACTCCACAATGCTTGCCCCAATAACAAGAAATCTCTGGATATTATGGGGGGGGGGGGGCTTACCATTACTTAGGAAGATCACTCTCTTCGGCAGTTTTTGAAATGTCAGAACGGACCTTACCTCCTACAGGCTCAACATCTGAATCAGTGACGTGTGTGATGGAGAACCGTGATACTGCAGCAGGTGAGACTGTGAAGCGTGAAAACTGGATGGGCAGCACTTGCTTCTGAGCAGATACTAGTGTGGGTGACAGTCTGGGGAGACTGTCCTCAGGTGCCTCTGAGGTCAATGATGACAGGACAGGTGATTTCACAGGTATGAGGGAAAAGTCATCATCCCATCCAAAGCCACCACCTGAAATGAGAAGGATAGGTATAGGAAAGACGAAGAGGCTACTCCCTTCACCCACTCTATCACAAAGCTTCCCAAATTCCAACAGGGTTTCCTGAATCAGACTTCGATATGACACCTTCCAGGTATGTTGGATTTTGGCCAGGCTCCCTAGAAGTTTAAACACAACCCATTTGGAGCAGGGGTGGGTTCCTGTACCGATTGGTACCAGTTCACTTTGTGTGCGCTTTGCAGATGGAATTTTTGGAAATGGGACCAATTGTCTGAATCTGCAGGATTCTTCTGAGTAAATACACATATGGAAGAAGCAGCAACAAACTCCATGTACAGGACATAAAGACAGTCCTTGACTTACGACCATAATGGAGCCTGCCTATCTTAAAAGTAGTAAGTCGTGATGGTTGCAAAATAGGTTGGTGATGTGACTGACCCCATTTTATGACCTTTTTTGCAGCACATAAGTGGCCCACGTGGTCATTAAGCAAACACTGCTGTTGTTAAGGAAACCAATTCTTGCTATGGTATGATTTTGCCCCAAACTAGAAGTGACAGGTTTGGGCAAAATCATCATAAAATACAATCACAGGATTGTGGGTGCTGCAAATGGCCGTAAATGTGGCCATGTTGCTAAGCGCCCAAAGTTTAGTGATGTGACTGCAGGGAAAGTGACCCTCAGCCCTTTGAATCCATGTTGTAAGGGTAGATCCATTGTAACTTTGGTTATAAACGGAGGACTACCTGTTCAGTTTTGATGTGAAAACTCATTACTTTAGTCAAAATAGGTACATGCATTCTGCTAATCCAAACAGATCAAATTCAGTTCTAATCTTAACTATCTATGGAAGATAAAGTAACTACCATATTTTTTGGATTATAAGATGCACTTTTTTCCCTCAAAAAAGAGACTGAAAATCTGGGTGCATCTTATACAGCATTTTTTGCCTCCCGAAACCTCGCCCCCTTCACCAAAATGGCCGTGCATAGCCTTTAGGAGCTTTGCAGAATGCTCCTGGGGGCTGGGAAGGGCAGAAATGAGTGAAAAATGGGCCATTTTTTTGCTCAATTTTGCCCCCCCCCAACCCCCAGGAACAATATATAAGCCTCCTAAGGGATATGCATGCCCTTTTTTTTGACAAAAATGGAGCTGTTTTTGTGAAAAACGGACCATTTTTTGCTCGTTTGGGGGACCCCCACCCCCCAGGAGCACTCTACAAGCCTCCTAAAGGCTATTTATGCCCTTTGGGGGGGGGGAGAAAGGCCCATTTTTGCAAAGAAATGGGCCATTTTTGGGAGGTCTGCAGAGTGCAAAACTTTTTTTTTAATTTGCCTCTTCAAAACCTTGGTGCGTCTTATATTCCGGTGCGTCTCATACTCTGAAAAATATGGTAATCTTGCTAAGCAAAAAGGCAAAGTGAGCTGCGATCAAGAGACTGTAAACATAGTGATGAGGGTGAAATGTGATCTCATAGGTCTCAAGTCCTCATTTCATCCATACTTTTATTCTCTTCAGAGGGGGAGCTCCCTTCTGAGGTGCTGTTGGGTGTATTTATCTCCTCTGCTAAGCCTGAGGAACCTTTGCTCTCCACCTGCCCAGGTGGCGTTGGCGAAGCTTCTGTCACTCCTGGGAAAGGCTGCTCTGCAAGTTCCTTTGTGGGACTTTCCTGCATGTAAAACATGCAAGGGATACAATTAGTTCACAACCTGAGGGAGGAAAACCCGTACACTGCTATTATCCAGGACACCATATGAAAATCCAAGTTACTTATTTAGTACCTTCAACATCCAAGAAGCTGTAACCATAACAACCTCCTCCCTCTTTCATGGCTCATTTCTATATTAGTTAAAAATGTGAGGTCTAGCTGGAACATGTAGTTTGTTTTAGTGTTCATCCGGACCAGAGGTGGGTTTCAAATTTTTTTAGAACCTCTTCTGTAGGTGTGGCCTGCTTTGTGGGTGTGTCTTGCTGGCCATGTGACTGAGTGGGAGTGGCTTGGCAGTCATGTGACTGGGTGGGCGTGGCCAACTTGTAAAATGTGGTGAAACTAACTTAACAACGCTCTTGCTTAGCAAACAAAATGTTGGCTCAGAAACTCTGGCATTTGAAGCACGCAAGTCTTAAAGCTGTCGAGTTACAAGACCCTTGCACCCCTAACCCTTTAGAAAATAAAACCCCAGGGGTGTTCAAACTTGACAGCTTTAAGACTTGTGGACTTCAACTCCCAGAATTCCTCCTCCAGTCATGTTGGCTCAGGAACTCTGGCATTGAAGTGTGCAAGTCTTAAAGCTGTCAAGTTACAAGACCCTTGCACCCCTAACCCTTTAGAAATAAAACCCCAGGGGTGTTCAAACTTGACAGCTTTAAGACTTGTGGACTTCAACTCCCCAGAATTCCTCCTCGCTCTTCATCTTGATGATGTGCAGACGGGCCGGGGGTGGGGGGGAGAGCTGGAACCGGTTCTAAATGGCATGGTAGATTTGTGGAACCTCTTCTACAGAAGAGGTTAGAACTGGCAGGAATCCACCCCTGATCCGGACTGTGTAGAACTACTTAATCCAGGTTGCTGGATTAAGATTATAGATTGCTTAATCTATATGCTGCTTTTACTCAGACTAATTAGGCTTCATCTGAGTACTAGGCAGCATGATATTGCAGAGATACAGAAAACTCCATCGCAGCCCAGTTCTGCTAGCCCTATTTATAGTCCTGCCCTCCCAATCTTTGTTCAGCTAGGAAGGTCTTAACCATGTTTGCATGGGTGATGAGATTTGTATTCCAATTCATCATGGGGGAGGGAAATTAGAGGAGACTGGTTAGTATTGTTATGGCTAAGTTTATGCAATATTACAATCCGAAGCCAGCAAACAATTGGTTGAAGTAGGTAGAATAATCAGATCTGCACTGCAAAGTTCCAGTTGACCACAAAGAAATTTAGAAAAATCTGGATTTTGCAGTCCAGATATGGTAGCTGTCAAGTATAAAGAACCTAGTGTCTTCTAGATGTTTTGGATACCCATTAACCCTCCCCAGCTTTGCGATGGCAAAAATGTATAATCCAAAACCTCTAGGACAGGGGTGTCGACAAAGCACTGGCCCACAGTGCCTCTGCCAGTGAAAACAGAGCTCAGGACAGCCACACACGGCCCGCCTGGGCTACGTTTTCGGCTGCGAAAGCATCCAGCAGCCCTCTACCAACAAAAATGGAGCGTGGGGAAGCCTCCTCAAGCTCTGTTTTTGCTGACAGAGGGCAGCCTTGATGAATGACATCAAGCTGGCTACACCCCACGCCCTCCGAGGTTAAATACAACTCTGATGCAGCCCTCAATGAAATCGAGTTTGACACCCCTGCTCTAGGAGGAATCAGGTTGCATATTTTGGCCTCGTGATATGACGATATTTAGCGCAGGATGCATTCTGTTCTCTGAGTCCTTTTCTAAGTTACTTTATGTTGTCTCTTCAACCCCTCCCCAACAAGTTACCTGGTCAAAGAGGTAGACAGTAACATCTTCGGTGAAGGAAACAGCTTTCTTCTTGCGCTCAAGATCATCACAAAAGGTCTCCACCACTACGCTGGGCATCTTAAGCAGACTGCGCAGGTTACGGGCACTGTGGCTCTCGGCCACTACAATGGGCACAGCAGGTGATTCCTCCTCACTTTCCTCACTCTGGTCCTGAATGTTGTAGCACCGCAGCTCCTCATCTGACTCATCACTGTCCTCAGTGTCGTCTTCTTCCTCTTCAATATCAGTGGAGCTACATGGCAGCTGGGATGGTACTACTGACAGTTTGAGCGAGAGACCAAGGTTGCTCTGAAGTTCCTTGGGATGGCCAATTGCCTGTATTTCCTCAGGTTGTTCAGTGTTCTTTGTCACATTCTCCTGTCCTGAATCCTTTACCTCATTTTCTTCACCACGTACGGTGGGTTCCTCTAAATTGGCGACCACAGGAGACAAGATGAAAGATCTGGTGGTGGGAGCTGGTGCCTGGAATTGCACAACAATCCCATGATTCTTATCCTGAAATAAGTTTGAATCCAACTTATCAACAGTTGCTTCATTGATCAACAGTTCCTGTGACAAATTAATATCTCTGTCTTTCCCCGTGTTCTGGTCCTCTGTTCCTGGAGAGATGCAACCCACACAGTCTTCATGTGGACAAATGGGCTCAGGACTGGCTGGCAGAGGCTCATCTGTCCTGCCAATTGGTTCAGAGGTTTCCTTCAGTTCTTCAGTGTGTGACTGGGAGACTTCCGGTTCATGTTCCTCAGAAGCATCGCTGTCCTCTTCTCCATCCTCCCGAGTGCCACCTTCAGTATCATAGTCAGAGAAATATGCGGAGTCACGGTAAGGATTCTTCTCATTCAAGGCCTGCAGCTCAGCAGTAGAAGAATCAGAAAGACTCTGCTCTTTGACTTGATCATCCTTATCATCTTCAGATGTCCCCAGCTTATCAGGACCTTCAGATTCCCGTGACTCATGAGGTTCCCTGAGGACAAATTCAGGTGACTCATAGTTTTCTGTATCATAGCCACTATCCAGTGCCTTAGGCTGGCTTGAGGGTATATAAGCTATGGGACTGAACGTGTCACAGGAGCTGGTGGTAGAGGGGATATCCAATGAATCTAGTGAATCTGGAGTCCCCACTTGCTTCTGTAAGGTTTTGAAAGCGGGGATTATATCTTGCTGCTCAAGGCAGTCAACTGGGAAGTCAATAAAAACTCCAGATGTAAGATCAGTGGAGTCCTCATCACTGGCCTCATCCAAGTCAGGGAAACTGGTACTGGAAACAGTCTTGTCTGGTGTCCTATCTTGTTCGCTACTGGTGTTCTTGCCACTTTCTATATTGATCTCCTGTGGCAACTTAAGTGAGCATCCAGTGGAGGTCTCTTCCATAGGGTCTTCTTCAATGTTTGACACCTCAGCTATTGACTCATCCAGCACAGTTGGATCTATAGCCTCCATGCTGCTGGCAGCTTCTTCCTTGGAAGATGACAGTGACATACTCATCGAAACATCTTCCCCCAATGGTGGAGTGGTGGCTTGTGGGCTCTCCACTCTGCTGTCTATCAAGGGATCTGCAGAGCTTTCTATGCCAGGCAATGTAGCAGCACTTTCAACTGAGACATTTTCCTCTGCAGGAAAATCGCTGTCTGGACAGGGGGAGCCTATATGGGATGATGATGTCATGTGTTCCCCACCTAGCAGAGCTGCTCGCAGATCTTTGATCCCTAATGTTGGCTCATCCCGTGGCACTGTGTCCAGTGGCTGTGCCATTAGCCCCTGGAAGGTGATCATATGCCGGTAGCACCAGCTATCTTTGGCAAGGGGTTCACATGATGGCAGTAGGTGATCGTTATCATTTTTGACTGAGGCGTTGGGTGTCCAAGGCTTGCCTGAAGAGGGAGATTCGGAGTTTTCATTTCTTTCACTCCTAGGACTATCACTCAAGCGCTCCTCCTCTGCCACTTCTAGAATGACTGAGTCCGATAGAGCCTCCTTACAGGTGTAATTCACTGATGGGGACACACCAAGTGGATCAGCAAAAATGTTTTCCTGCAAAGCTAGACCAGGCCACTCAGAAGCACTGGGATCCTTGAGCAGATATTCCTCAGCGCTGTCCTTCAGGGAGTCCTCGTAGTATGGGGCCTCTTTACTGTCTTGTTCTCCATAGGAGTAATAGTCAGAGGGTTCCCAGTGGCTTTCAGGGTGTGCTGGTTGACCCAGGAGGGGTTCCATGGTGAGTGAGATGGTGGGACTATTGTTGGATTCGTAGGGGTCCTCCTTGGTTTGCCAGCGTGAAGAGCGGCTAAACTCAGGGCTGTAGGAACACACGGTATAATCCAGGTCATTCCCACTGCCTTCAGATGCCACCTCTTCAATGCGAATATAGTACTCACTGTTCAGAGAGGGGCTATGGGCACTCAGCACAGGGACCACCCCTGGTGTGTGCAAACCAGGGCACCCCTGTATTTTACATTCATAGCAAGAGGGGGACACCCCCAGGCTGAGGTGCCCACCTCCACTGCTGCTGCTTGCCGAGTAGTAGAGCTCATGATAACGTGCAGCCCCACCAGGGCTCATGGCTGAGGCTGGGAGATGTTCAGCTTTCCCTTGGTCCCACTTGTATTCAAAGTTGAGGCCATGGCTTGTCTCCATCACAGTGAGAACATCGTCGCCATCGTTGGAGAAATGCTCCAGAAGAGGGAAGGAGGAAAGCTCCAAACCCATGTGGTTAGAGACAGAGCCTGAACCACCGGTGCCTCCGGGTTTCATGGAATTCCAGCGCCTCTCAAATTCCTCCTCTGCTTCAGAAGCCCCCTTGGCACACAGGTAGGAGAGCAATAGGTGCACCTCCTCTGCAGTGGGGCGCTGCTCTGGCTGAAGCCAGCAAAACTGCATCACCTCATACCTGTGAACAGCAAGAAGAGAGTGGTGGTGAGCCAAAGGTCCTTTGCCGCCAGGAAAGTAGCTATTCTGCACCCCGCAAAGAGCTTATCCTCCCCCATTAGTGCACAATTCATTCCATAATGTATCTGGTTGTATGGGGTTAGTCCTCTCTTCTCAACATTATTATTCCATCTTCAAAAATACACTTTAAGACAGGCGACTGCTTCATGTAGAAAAAGGAAAATGGCCTGGCTACGGGGGTGAGGGTGGAGGGAGATTAAAAAAAAAAAAACCAGCATCCGAAGAAAACAAGGCTTTTTCTGATAGGATTTGCTTCCCAGCTCCAATCAACACCCCGGCCCCATCCATACAGCAAAAATCTTTATCAAAGGTTAAGATGGTGGTCCAGATATGGCCTAGACAAAACATTATTCTGGGCTAGATACCATGCTTCTATAGAATCAGCTTGGGACTATCTCAGCCTTTTTAGCAGTTGGGTTGCCCTACTGGCTCATATTCAAGACATCTGGCTCCTTCTCATCGTATGCACTTCTGTACTCCTTAGGCAGGCAAAGGTAGTGCTCGATTTACGACTGCAACTGTGCCCGGAATTACGATCGTCATTAAGGGGATCACCACATGACTGCCAACAATTTTACAGCCATTTTTGCCATGATCCTAACAGTAAGAACAATTAATCAGTGGACCGGCCTTGCCTTCTTCAGAAGTAGTGGATGCTCCATCACTGGAGGCTTTTGAAAAGAGACTGGATAGCCACTTGTCTGAAATGGTAGAGGGTTTCCTGCTTGAGCAGCGGGTTGGACTAGAAGACCTTCAATGTCCCTTCCAATTCTGTTATTCTGATTTTTAAGCAAATACTGCAGTATTAAGTGAACACCATGGTCATTAACCGAGTCTGTTTTCCCCAATGGGCTTTTTTTTTTTTTTGCCAGACCCTGGAAGTAAACACTGGAAACCAGCCCGAAACACACACAAAAATCACAATCACATGACTATGACATAAATCCCAGCCAGTTGCCCAGCTCACAAAATGCAATCACATGACCTTCAAAAGCAGGTCATATGTAGTCCATTGTCACTTCAGTCACTAAATGACCAGTTGTTAAGCAAGTGCTACCTTTATCTGTCAAACCATCTTTCATTCATGCACAGGAGTTAACACATTAACCATCAAACATGATATTTGCTTATTCAGATACGATGAATGCCTACGTGTTTGAGTAGGTTGAACGCCTACTCAAGAAGAAGTTCTCCTTCTCTCCACCATCTTTGTCCCTATATTCCAATCACCCTTTTCTCTTCCTTGTCCTCCTTAAAAAACCCTTGGCCCCACCTAATTACTCACCAGCGATCAGATAGCGAGAGCGGAAGCTGTGGTTTGGGAAGTTTAAGCTGTTGTTCTTTGATAGCATAAGTGAGGACTTGCCGGTCGGAATAATGGGAGTAGGGCTGGCCACCCAGCTCAAACAGCTCCCAGATAGTCACACCCAAAGACCTGCCAAGAGAGGGAAAATGGAGGGGAAAATCACGATGGCTAGAATGTAAGATTGATACACAAAACCACGTAGAACAGTCTCTCAGTTACTGAAATATTCAGGCGCTTCCAGATGAGAAGACAATATACCATGTTTTTTCCTCTATGGACAGAAGTCTTAGGAGCAAATGAAAACGGCTTATGTCAAGGGAGGGAAGCTGGATTTTCCAGAAAACTCTGTGACAGAGTCAAGACAGTTGCCTTAAAGAAACGTTTACCTACAACAGTGATGGCTAAATCTTTTGTTGTTGTGTGCCGAAAGTGCATGTGTGTGTGTCCCATAATGCAATGCGCGTGCGAAATTCTCCCCGTGCACTCTTCCCTCCTGCGCATGTACATGTGACCATCCCGCACACCACCTGCCCCCCATTTCCGGCCTAGCAGGCCTCCCTAAAACCTACTGGGACAAAAAACGGGCAGGGGGGGGCTCTGCAACCCCCCCCCATGGCCCATTTTGGGCCTAGCAGCCTCCCTGAAGCCTCCTGGGACCAAAAACGGCCAGCGGGAAGGTATGCCACACACACACACACACCGCACTCCCCAGGGTGACCCCCCCTCGGTCATGCGCCCTGCCCTGCGGCAGACCCAAAAATCAGCTGGCTGGCAGGAGGCCCACGCATGCACGGTGGATCTGAGCTGGGGTGACGGTTCGCATGGCCGCAGAGAGGGCTCCTTGTGCCACCTGTGGCACGTGTGCTATCGGTTCGGCATCATGGACCTAGAAGCATCCTTTGTAATTCACCATCAAAAGAGGGGGGGGGGGGAACTAGACATGGAAAACAGAAACGAAACCAATTTATAGGAAACATTTCAGTAACGTGAAGCAGAGCCACTCCAGTGATACACATGAACACACTGCCTGCTCAGTAGTCCTATCAATAATTTCTAGCTACAATAACCAAGATCCCAAGTCTTGCAAAAACTGTTAGATCAATTCCATACTTCAAAGACTGCCATTTAAAACACTGTCCTACTTTCTTAATCAACAGGAAAATGCACTGGGGAAGGGGGAGAGGAGATTCTCTTTTATATAACTCAGCTCTAAACGATAAAAACAAACACCACAATTGGGAATTTAGCACATAAATAAACAAGACAATCAGCAAAGTTTAAATACAATTAATAATTTGTTCAGTAAGATTCAAGATTCAATGCTTCAATACAATGCAAGATTCAATGCTTCAATAAAAATACTTTCACTACAGCAGTTGCATCTTCAACATTATCTATTTCTTACTATTTATTTAATTTGTATCCCACTTTTGTTATTTTTACAAATAACTCATCAGGGTGGCAAACATATCCAACACACTTTGTTCCTCCTATTTTCCCCACAACAACAACCACCCTGTGAAGTGAGTTGGGCTGAGAGAGAGTGACTAGGCCAAAGTAACTCAACTGGCTTTCATGGCTAAGGTGGCATTAGAACTCATGGCCTCCCACTTTCTAGCCTGATGCCTGAACCACTAGACCAGGGATCTCCAAACTTGGCAACTTTAAGACTTGTGGACTTCAACTCCCAGAATTCTCCAGCCAGCATAGAGTTGAAGTCCACAAGTCTTAAAGTTGCCAAGTTTGAAGACCTCTGCACTAGACCAACCTGGCTCTCTAACTCTGTTTGTCTAAAAGCTTTGGACCAGTACTCTTTTTCCAGGCCAAGTGGATTTCATGCACCAACCCAGATTTTTCTCACCAGATGTTGCTAGTCTTAGTCTGGTCGACGATCAGCAGGTTGCCGTGGACCTCGTCAATCAATTCAGGGGCTACCCAGCGTAATGGAACCCATAGTTGGTCAGCGGTCACAAAGTAGTCATCCTGCGAGGCATGCAGGGCCAAAGGGAGAGCACATCAATCCAGCAACAACAACAACACCTGCCCCCTCATTCCTGGTCCTAAGTCAGAGCTGCCAAACCCTTTTGCCTGAGAAAAATAGGGTTGGCACTACTGAACATCTCCACCCATTGCTTCTGTCCCTTTCACCTCTCCAACTCAGCCATCCAGCCCTCGTTTATTAATTTTAATTTTATTTGAAATAGTAGCCCGCCTTGTAGAATACCGGTTTTTCCCAAAGTATCTTATGGAATAAACAAACAATATCTATACAATTTAATAAAAGTTATGAGATTAAAGCAAACCCCATCACCGGCACCCCCCCAAAAAAAAACCCCTCCCCTAAAAACACGAGTTAAGGGAAGATTATAGAAAGTCTTTCAAACGGTAACAATGGGGGTTCCTGAACTTCGTTTGTCAGGATCATTCAAGAGATATGTGTCTATATGTCCAGAAAGGTCTTGCAGCTGCCAATATGATTGCTCCTAAAGAGTCAGGGCAATAAGAAAAGTCTTCTTTGCAGTCTTAAAGTATGAGCAAGTGGGTGCAGGTGCTTCATTAGGTTAGAGGGCTTAGATTTTAAGGGTGGTTTTTTTTTTTTTTTAATATTACAAAGAGCACATTAAATGCAGCTTGGAAATGCACTGACAGATTCACCTCATTTCCAACAATGCTGGCCCAGTCATCTTCTGCATCAGCTTAAATGTTTGAACCACCTTTAAAGGCAGACACATATAAAATATTGATATATGAATGAGAGAAACGTATTCACCATGTATATATATATGCATAAGATCCTGTGCGTGAATGTGCATTAGCTTCCCTCGGTATATTGCGGTCCTGTATTTGTCTCTTACCCATTTCCCCCTCCTTCCTGGGGATCCTCTCTCAACCCTCCCTGAAAGAGAGCTGCTTTCATTGTCAGCCTTTCAAGTCCTCTCCAAACCCTGCCAATAGCAAGTGCTCTCACTCCCTGTCCGTTCTCCCCCCACCCACCGCTGCCCCCCACCAGCTCCCTGCCCCCAAACACACTTACTTTGTATTTGCAGTGAGAAAGGCCATAGTCACCAATTTTAACAGTAAGGTCAGCTGTGAGTAAGCAGTTCCGCAAGGCCAAGTCACTAGACAAAAGAAATATCCAACAGAGTTTATCCATGAAGCATCAGAGGGCCATTATGATGCAGATTAGATTAGCAGCAGAACTCCTAAACCAGGGAGTGGCAACTGCTGTGCAGGGCAGAATTGCTACTAAGTCTTTATTGCTTAGCTTATCAAAGGCAACGAGGAATATCTCTGATTAGCCCTGGAAATATGTCAAGAAACGAATCCTCAGAAAAAAGCAGAGTTGGAAAGCCAAGCCACAACAATACAACAATATACCAACTGGGATAAGTTCTGCTTTCTCTCAGCTTGATTTTCTAGCAAGATCCTCCTACTATAAAACCATGTGTTTAAGTGTACACCCTTTTGATTGACAGATGGAAGCCACTGACCACCTGTAGGGTTTTCTAGGCCAGGCCTGAGCATGGTCTAGCAACTTTAAGAATGGCACAGAAAACAGATATCAATAATAATGAGAGGAACCCACCTCCTGCTCTTCTAATGAGTCTGCACTCTGCAAGGTTTAACAAAAACTGTGCCACATCAAACCTCTGTTTCTCATTCTGGTTGTATAAAAGAAAACCACTGCATGTTTATCCACAAACCCTGAATGCAGGTAGTCCTCCACTTACAACCACCATTGAGTCCAAAAATTATGTCGCTAAATGAGACATTTGCTAAGTGAGTTTTGCCCCATTTTATGATCTTTTCCCACAATTGTTAAGTGAATCACTGCAGTTGTTAAGTTAGTAACACGGTTGTTAAGTGACTCTGGTTTCCCCATTGATTTTGCTTGTCAGGAGGTTGCAAAACGGGAATCATAAGAACTAGGGACACTGCAACCTTCATAAATATGAGTCAGTTGCCAAGCATCTAAATTTTGATCGCCTGACTATGGGAATACTACAATGGTTGTAAGTGTGAAAAAAAGTCATAGGTCACTTTTTTCCCGTGCTGTTGTAACTTTGAATGTCCCTGAATGAACTGTTGTAAGTCGAGGATTACCTGTGCTGTTCTTTAACATGGGTAGGGGATTCTCAGAGTAGAGATGCTCCCCTGGGTAAGCACATTGACTCTAATTTTTATGAGCTGAATCGCAAAAAGCAGTTGCCCACCTTGATTCTGCTTGGAGCCTTACTCTGTCCTCTATCTTAGCTATCTCCTTCAGGGAAAAAAATGTCTTCACGAAACATGTGGTAAATGGCCATGTCACAGAGGTCTTTTTTGAAAACACACACACACACACACACACACACACACACACACACAAAGGCAATTTCAACCTTTCCTTCCCACTTCTGGCACATAATTTTCGATCAGTGACCATGATGGTAGTTATGGCTATTCTTCCAACTGCATGAAAACGTGCTATGGTATTGTGGTATTGATCACGTTGACTCAACATCTATTTTTGCCTCTTTGCTATTGCAGAAGAACTGCTGAGCCCAACAATCACAATAGCTGCCTTTTTTTTTTTTTTTTAGGAGAGATTTTTAATACAGCCTACAAATGGGCCCGTTTCTCTGTGTGACATTTCAAACACCACTCAATCAAATTTTTTATTTCCCCTCTGAAATATAATGCCAGTTTTTATAGCTATGTTAAATATGAAGAGAGAAAGGGGAGAGAGAAAGGGGAGGGAGGAGAGAGAGGGAGAGAAAGAGAGTAAGAGAAGTGTGTCAAAGCAGCAAATGGCTTATCTTCTAGGCGCTATTCCCTTCCAGAGGCATCTACAGCATCCCTGTCTTCTGTCCATCAAAGATGATCCAGGAGATGGCAAAGCACCCCCTCTTCAACAAAATCACTGATGCTGGAGTCTCTGAGTGCCACTCACTCAGCACCAGGATATTGTTGATGGGGAGGAACGGGTGATAAGAAGACAGCAGGAACAGCAGAGGTCATCCAAGCTTGTCGGGTTTCTTGCTGAAAGGCAAATGCTGCAACCCATCCTTTCCCAGGCAAGACCACAGGAAGGGGAAATGCTGGTTGGAAAATCAATGTTACAAAGATCATGCCCTGTGTATCCCGGCCTAAACAAATACAAACTTCAGTTACCACAATACACTGATTCCCCGAAAATAAGACCTCCCCGGATAATAAGCCCCATTGGGCTTTTGAGTGCATGCGCTAAAATAAACCCTCCCCCAAAATATTGGAACACAGCAGCAGCCACAAGGTAACCATGCTCGCTGCCTCCCGCACCTCAAAAATAATAAGACCTCCCTGAAAATAAGGCCAAAAACGCTTATTTTGGAGGTCAAAGAAAATAAGACCCTGTCTTATTTTTGGGGAAACATGGTACATCAGGGCTCAAGTTTCTCCTTTGGGGCATAACTCCTCCCAAGAACCTTGGTTTCTTATTCCCATCCCCTTGCCAGTTCTTTTTAAGGCAAAGGCTGCTTTCAAATAATCAACATGCGTTCAGGAAAAGAAGATGGAACCATAAAGAAAAAGAGAGTGGGGGCAGAATAAAAAAAAAAGATAGGGATTACACATTAATATTTAATACGTATGATAAACGAGTAAGTGTAAGAAATACTCAGGGATTGCCTGTAGCCAGCCAGATAATTGTAAAAAAATAATAATCCAGAAGGGGGCATGAAAGCCTTAGCAGCAGAACAGAATACCGTACTCTCATATATATATTTTTACTATCTTTGTCAAATTTTTAAAATGAGCAATTTTGGGTGCCAGAATTCTGCAGTTTTTAAATGGGCACATCTATAGGCATGAAGAAATGCATTTGAAAGCATGACAATGCTGCAATTAGAAAATAAATTCCAACACATTTCTGAAGTTAAATGCAATACTTTCCTCGATATCTTATGTTTGTCGGCTTCTATTTTTTAATCCCAATCGTTTTAGAGAACCTGCTTTCCAGATTTCAGCAGGAGATGCCATCATTTCATAGGGAATGAGGTGGGGCATGACACACAGCCCATGAATTGCCAATCCATGCTTTTGAAAATTTGTTTTCAGGGAAAGACATGCCCTTGGATTATCCCCACCTCCACTCCTAGTCACCAGGCCTCAGATAATATCATACGAATAATATCATCGTTAACATCAATGGGAGGGTCCATAATTCAACGGCAGAAGGTAAAGCAGATGAAGTCCTGGAGTCTCCAGGTAAGACTAGAAAAGATTCCTCTCTCAAATCCTGGAAAAGGATTAGGCCTTAACCCTAAACTAGTACAGGTAGTCCTCGACTTACAACAGCTCATTTAGTGACCGTTCAAAGTTACAACGGCACTGAAAAAAAGTGACCCATGACCGTTTTTCACACTTACGAATGTTGCAGCATCCCCCTGGCCACATGATCCAAATTAAAATGCTTGGCAACTGGTTCATATTTATGACGGTGGCAGTGTCCCGAGCTCACATGATTTGCCTTTTGCGACCTTCTGATAAGCAAAGCCAAAGGGGAAGCCAGATTCACTTAACAACTATGTTACTAACTTAACAACTGCATTGATTCATTTAACAGCGGTGGCAAGAAAGGTTGTAAAATGGGCCAAAACTCACTTAACAAATGCCTTGCTTCAGAATATAAATTTTGAGCTCAATTGTGGTCGTAGGTCGAGGACTACCTGTATGTCTAAAGATCTATGGATGTATGGATAGCTCCCACAGGAGAGCTTTGAAAACAGCATTTGCTGCTCCTTCCTTATTTGCTAAGTTCTCCAGCTAACCATGTTCACTCTGCTAATTCTGGAAGGGAACTGTTTTCCATTTTCTTTTTATTATTCTTAACTTGATTAGCATGGCAAGCAAACAAATCTTCTCAACTTACCTATGAACATAGTTGTTGCGGTGAAGGTGCAGCAAGCCACAGGATACCTCGCAGGCCATGCGTTGCAATGTCAAAGGATCAGGTGCCAGGGCCTCTGCAGCATGGCAGCTTCGTAGGTAGCCCTTCAGGTCACCCTGTTGGGGTGGCAGACAGTAGCATTACCCACAGCCGTAACTGCCTAAAGATCTCTCTGTGAAGTGTGAGTGGTTGAAGAAGAATAAGGCGGGAGTGGGTGGGTGGGGAAGCATTTCTGTAATGTGGCCAAAAAATGAGACCGTGATCTCAAGACAGAAGAGTGTTCAAGAATTCCTAACCATATTGGAATTCTGTGTATCTGGGGAGACAGAAGAAAGCCTCTTATTTCAATTACATAGGTAAAAGAGGGGCATCTCTCCAAAGCAGCTCATTATAGAGAGAATGAAAAGGTACACTTCTGTAAGCTAGAAACATACCTGCTGAAGCATTGGTTTCAGATGACCCCAGCAAGAGTCAGGAGACAAGACAACTCAACAAGGTGAAGGTAAACGTTCCCCTTGTACATATGTGCTAGTCGTTCCCAATTCTAGGGGGCGGTGCTGATTTCCGTTTCAAAGCCAAAGAGCCAGCGCTGTCCAAAGACGTCTCCGTGGTCATGTGGCCAGCATGACTAAATGCCGAAGGCACACGGAACGCTGTTACCTTCCCACCAAAGGTGGTCCCTATTTTTCTACTTCCATTTTTACGTGTTTTTGAACTGCTGGGTTGGCAGAAGCTGGGACAAGTAATGGGAGCTCACTCCGTTACATGGCACTAGGGATTCGAACCCCCAAACTTTCTGATTGACAAGCTCAGTGTCTTAGCCACTGAGCCACAACTCAACAAAAGGAACAGCTCTTTAACCCAACCACACTTTTGTCCTTTTCCTGTCCCAAAGCTGAGGGGAAGAGGAAAAATTGTATTTTCTCCCTCCATTTAATGGACTTACCAATGGGCAAAATTCCATAACCAGCAGATAGGGCGTCACCTCTGCACACTGAGCCAAGCACTGCAGGAGATTGGTATGCTGGAGTGCCCTGGGCAGAAAGGTAAGAGTTGCAAGTGAGACTGGAAGGAAACAAGCAGAGTCTAGAGCCAAATGAGAAAGGGCTTAGGAAACTGCAGACCTGGCAGGGGATTTGGGCCATGATGGGTTGAGGTGCATCAGCATTATAAAGTGAGATAAATCAAAGGGCTAAAGCAGTGAGAGAACAGCTAAAGATCAAGCAAGAGCAGGGAGATCATAGCTAAGAAGCAGTACACTAGGCTTACAGGTGACACCCCCAACTAAGTTAGTTGAGAAAGGATTTTCTTTGAAGGAGCTTCTTTTCTCTTTTCAAGCAACTTTCACACCAGATTATATAAGGACACGGAAGGGTACCTATGATGCAACCACAAACTGGCACTGAATAAATGGGTCCCAAGCTGTGCCAGCTACCTCATAAACAATAAGGACTGTTTGTTCATGAATCAGTAAAGTAATTCATTGCTTCCCCAGCAATGTCCCTCCCCTTCTGTGCGTCTTGGTCAGATTCTCTGGATCCAACAACAGATTTCTTTGCTACTCCGGATTCATACTGGGAGAGAAGATGTAATACTCAACATGCTACATTGACATTTCAGAAGCTAAAAACAATACCAGCCCTACTTAGCCCTTGGGTAGTACCTAGGAAGCACCTGTAGGTTTGACTAGGAAGTAGAAAATACCATCCTGAAAAAAGACAACAGCAAACTACATTTTGTAAAACTGCCATAAAAACACTCTGGATGTATAATCAAGAATTCAAGGATACCTTTATTTCCAATCTTATCTCTAGCTTTCCTTTGAGGATTACAAGCATGCAAATCCTCTCATACCTTCTCAATATCATTTATTTGAGGGAGGGACACCGTAAAAGACACAAATTTTCAAAGTCCTCAACCTTGCAAGATTTTGACAATCTTAACTGAAATTTCATAATATATTGGGTAAGAAGGCTGAAATTTGCCAGTTCTCAAAGCAATACAAAAATCTTATATTTGGGTCATTTAACGTTTTAAAGTTAACATTTGCATTTTATATAAGAAGAGTATGAGTGCTACATTCAGGAAGCTCTGAACTTCAGCAATCTCTCTTTTACTCCTTTGTCAGTGTCAGATCAAATTACAGTCTTAAAGCTGCTTCTTGATACTGATGCTTTGATCTAGAGATATTTTCATCACCAATCTCTTATGACCCAGCCCTATTCTGTCAACATGGGAAGGCTGATAGTTTCCATTCACAGAAGCCTTATGTTCCCATGTATCGTATACAGATCATGGCTGGAACTGGAATAGCCCCAAATAAAAGAACACTTCTAGCAGTGCAGCTCCACAGAAATTTTGTCAGAATGCTGAGGAAATCTAGACAGCCATAGCCTGCTACGGAAAGGCGTAAGAGAACCTACCTGTAAGGTTGTGCCTCTTCCAAGAACTGCATTTGATCCTGCACGCTGGCACTGGCCTTAAGCTCCTTCACCACCACCTGAGTACTGCTCAACCCTGCGTTTACCTCACCGAGGAAGACCTAAAATGAAAGAAAGAAAGAAAGAAAGAAAGAAAGAAAGAAAGAAAGAAAGAAAGAAAGAAAGAAAGAAATATATATATATGTGTGTGTGTGTGTGTGTGTGTGTGTGTGTTTGTGTTATCAGCACAAATACAACATATATATATATATATATATATATATGTGTGTGTGTGTGTGTGTGTGTGTGTGTGTGTGTGTGTGTTACAACCCCTGGTATGACCTAATATATATATATATATATATATAGGCACCATGGTCTGGGATCTTGCACTTCTGATTTAGGACGATAATGACTTTATGAGCTAGGGAGAGCCACGATAGTTGTCATATAAAATTGTGTTAATGGATCAATATCCTCTTAAGTCGCCCCCAGAGATCCATCACGAAATTTACTGCAACTTGATAATCTAGCAAGAATAAGGAATTTGCTAACCCTTCTCTCCCTTAGTTTTTCACGTATGGACATTCTTAAACAATACTGGGAAACTTTCATGCATTAGAGCCATTCGTCATCCATGGTACCAAGCCAACGTTTTGATCAGTAGTTTTCCAATGTGTGACGACTAATGTTCCGCTAGCAATCACAACCCAAGGTTTCTGCAAAAGCACAAGTTCACTCATTAACTACGGTGATTCAGGACAGACTATGTAGTATGAATTATCTTTATAAGTTGGCCTTAAGTTTTTATGTTCCATGTAGCAATTTAATTCATGCATCTATTTTGTAATATTTATTCCGCTGGTTTCTATGTCCAACCCACCACCTCCCTGCCCACAAATTCTTGTTTACCCTGCTCTTAAGGCTCCAGGGTCTTAAAACAACTTTGCTATCAGTTCTTCAGCTGGCTTTCTGTGGCAATTTAATGGAAAACCAGGTGAACTTTCTATGACATCCAGAAATAAATACAGGAAAAATCAGTGATGCTGCATGGGATCAATGGGAAGTGCCAGATGTAATCTAGTAGCTACAGAGTTATCCTTACTTTTGAACCTCTGCCTCTCCTCTTTTGGCAATTTCCCCTCATTGAGTTGAACAATAACACCCTTTTGTTCTTTCCACTCAATTGCTCACTTTTATGTACTGGGAGCTATTGCAGAATTGACATTTCGATTTTTTTAATTCTGTAAGTTAATATATATTGTTCCACAGTCTCACTCCTCTGCTGCCAAAAGCACTACTCAAAGGGGCAGCAACTATGCCTAAGAGTAAAATCTGTTCTATTCTTTCAACTTACTTAATTCCCTCCCTTTGGCCTTGGCTCTTTCTCTGTGTCCTCTCTTCCTCCCCATCCTTCCCGTGTTAATTGAAGATTGGGGATCCGCCCAGCTTACCTTGCCAAACCATCCATGGCCAATTTCTTTGAGGTATAGCAGGCTGTGGCGTCCCAGGTCAGTGGATTTGAGCAACTGCACTGTGAAGGAACACATAGAGCAGTCTGAATTTCTGCACCCTCTCTCTGATAAGTCGGTCGCTGTTCCAGCTTGACCCCATGCTGTCTCATTCTAGCTTCCTGCAGAAGAAGAGGCTTGGGACAACAGCTGCATGCAGGTGCAGATACAGGAAAATCCTCAGAGAAAAGAGGAGATATCAAGTTCTGGAACCAAGTTCGTGGCGATTCTTTGCTACATTGGCAGAGTCAAGCTGGGGCCGAAGAATTTTTGCCAAGCACAGGAAGAAACAAGGAGCTTTCTGCTACAATCAGATGTCTGCCTTAGCTTCCAGGCATTAGAAAGCCTCTGTTCAAGGTCTACTCAAGCGGGCTCTCCCATGTCCCAAATGCAGCAATGCCACCCTTCGTTCCCTCAGTGCCAGACACCACCATTCCCATCGCACTGAGAAGCAAAGGCTTTATTGTTGTCGTCCCCCCCTCCCCGGCAGCGGTGGCTAGAGCTAAACATTGGATCCATTCTTTATGGGGTCCGTTTGGATCACACAATGCTCTACTGGGCTACAGAGTGTGTGGGCAGAGCAGAGTGGAGCCATCGCATGGCTAAGGGGCTCGTCCCTCTCCCTCCTACCCAGTGGGATAAGTCTCGGATTCCTCAGTTGTTTCACATGTGAAGGAATGCGGGGCCCGTGGGATCTGGGATCAAAAAGCCCTTTGTCTCCCACGTAGTGGTAGGGAGAGAAAACCTTCAGGCAGGACAAGCAGCAGCCTCTGCTGAGGTGAAAAGATCAAGGGCAAATGCCCTATCGGGAAGCCTGTCCCATTACTTCTTGGTTTGCCTGCTCCCCAGCTAGCTAATGGAGGAAGTTGGCTGCACAGGCGCCTGTTCTCCAGGTATTTGCAACCCAGGGAAGGAGCCCTACCAATTCTTGTGTCCCCTAAATCAGAATGCCTTGCCACTCTGAGCCCACAAGGTGGCATTGGCAACTCACGCTACAGCATACGTATGTGCGAAACCAGAATAATCCGGAAGATACTAGTTAATGGGGGAGGGGGGAAGAGAGGGAGAGGAGAAAATTTGGAATATCACCACAAATATGCTGTGCAGCAATAGGTTATAAAAACCTATTGAAGAAAGGGCTGCCATTACTAGCTCTCCTCTTCTGTTTATACCTGGCACTAAAGTGACTAAAGCAAGATTTGGGTTCTCTTGCTTTAGGGGCAATCCACAAGATTTTGAGGTAAAATGTGAGGAAGGAGGAATACACAACCTTCACCCCTAAGCTATTCAATAGAAATAGACAAACTAGGGAGCAAATACATCCTGTGAGAAGATGTGAGGAGATATGTGACAAAGCGTGACTATAACCTACGGAGGAATGGGACTCGAGAACCAAGCCATTAGGTGCTCTAAACAAATGGAGAAAAGGGGAAAAAATATGCTAGAGAAAAATCCTTCTCTCCTCAACTGCTTCCAATGGCAACAAAGCACTGACGTCATAGGGCAGAGGTGGGCCTACAGGAATCGAATTCCATGATTAAAAGAGGATTTGATCCACCTCAACATATTCTCTATCAAGCAGCTGCAAGTGGGTTGTGGGGGAATCCAGCCAAGCTCATGTATTCCCTTGACAAAGGTGGGTTGGAAGATATGAAGCCTGGAGATTTGCAGTACACAAAAAAAGATGTCTGAGGCCAAAAGGATAGAAGACATCTAAGCAGTCATCTGCAGAGCAGGATCTTGGGAGAATAAACCAAGAATGTTGGACACATACCATTAGGAGCCTAGTGTAGTCTCGTTTTAGCTCATGGCAGGCAATTCTTGTTACGTTAGCTATAATTTTCTCTACTGAATTAAGAACTCTGAAGAGAGATTGGGGGTGTATATAAAACATATCAAGCAATATTTCATGGTCAAAGCTTTCATTTTACACAGAATGTCTGATTTTTCTGGTGAAATGTTCTACGTCACTCAAAAGCTTCCATCTCATTACAGCGGCTGTCGCCAATCTGGCCACACTCCAAATGTAATGGACTTCAGCTTTCAAGACTTTTGGCCATGTTCATGCAGGCTAAGGGATTCTGAGAATTGAAATCCAGACATCTGGAGAGTTTTCTGACCAAAGAAGGCTGTATTATTTCAGCCCCATAGCCCATAGCAATGAAATATTAAAGTAAAAAGCAGAACATTGAAAAAATATATATTACGTTAATTCAAAACTGACAGATCCAACAGAATGAGTATGGTGGCATTAGGGGTATTTGTAAAGAAAAAGCTTCTATTAAAAAAAGGTTTTAAGCAGACACCTAAAGCACTTGTGAGATCAAAATCAAATCTGTGTTTTACAAGGTAGAAAGATCACTACATTAAAAAAAATACATTAAAATGCTCAGAGAAAGGCCCTGGATGATGAATAGAGGACATAAGAGGGAATGGCATGTTGTATGATTTCAAAGAATGATATCCATTGCATATTATAGAATATAGCCCTTAATATTTTATGTGTATTGAAACTATTAAGAATATTGAGCAAAAACTATCCTGATTATTTGTTAAAACTAACTCTAAAGATAGGTGGGGATATTCTTATTGTTGTTGTTGTTGTTGTTTTGCTCTTTTCCATTCTCCTTAGCAACACAGGGAGTCAAGATTGATGGAGAAGCAGGGAGGGGGAGGGGGGAGGGGGGAGAAGATGAAAGAAAGAAGAAGGAGGAGGGAAGGAGGGAAAGAAGAAGGAGGAGGAGGAGGAGGAGAAGAAGAAGAAGACGGCTGTGAACAAGCTTGTACTTTCTAAAGGCATATGAGTTACATTCCCAGGATGTCCAGGCAATCTCTGACACCTCTGTAAATTTAGTCCCCATACATATGGAGGATGTAAAGTTTAGACATTCTGGGTCATTCTATACAGCACCAAAATGGCATATTTATCTATTTATTTGTATGCAGCTCTTAATAGTTCAGAGGAACTAATACCCTAGTGCCATTACCATCATGTGTCCCCCCACTCTCCATCCCACTGTTTGATGCCTTTTTTATGAAGGGATATGTACTCATTACTGGAGGAACATATTAAGAAGGTGCAGTAGGATAACTATGCAGAGCTTTGGTAGAAGAAGAAGAGAAAGAGGAGTCCTATAGCATTTTAAAATCTACGATTTTTATTGTGAGAGAAATACTTGGTGAGGTGAACTCTGCGCTACAAAAGCTTTTATCTTTAAAATGGTATTCCAAGTCCTAACGTGCACTGAGTTGATTGGGTGCAAAGATGCTGCCCTCCCATTTTTTTTAAAATCAAATTGAATCCGCATGCGTAAAGGGCTTTGAGAATAACTTTGAGGAAGAGGAGGAAGATGAACAGCCAACACAATGATCAGATATGAGAAATCTGAGCCCAGAGCAGGAATTGAATTAGAGAAAATATCTCAGACTGGACCCTCCCTTGTTCTCTTTGGGAGAAAGGCGGGGGGGGGGGGCACATTCAGAGTTGCAAGATTCTGTTACTGTATAATATTCATGACTCTGCCATTCATGTTTGGCCTATCTCTGTGGCACATGGAGCCATTTCTGAGGGCACGCGAGGTGTTGCCCTGTCAGCTCCAGCACGCATGCGCGCACTGGCCAACTGATTTTCAGCCTTGATTTTCGGCCGTTTTTCACCCTCCGGAGACTTCCCTGTTTGCGGACTTCCGATTTGCACATTGAGCTGTTTTTTTGCCCTCCGCAGGCTTTAGCGAAGCCTCCTGAAGCCTCCAGAGAGAGAAAAACGGCCCAACAGGCAAACCGGAAGTCCATTCCCAAACTTCCGCTTTGCATATTGGGCCATTTTCCGCCCTCCCCAGGCGCCAAGAAAGCCTTGCGCGTATGCGCAGGGCAGCAGGAGGCAAAAAAAGTTCACTATCACTGGCCTATCTCAAAGGGATGGCCCCATTACATTTTGATAAAGCTGCTATTTGTATGTGCACTTTCTCTTCTTCAGGGTTATTCTCACAGTTCAGTTCATTACAGCATAATAACAATTAAAGGGAGGATTTCTTTCGATGGTTGTGGGAAATTGGGCTCCTTGTTTCTTTTCGGAAGCACAAAATCTAGGTGATCATTTCCAAGGCTGTCAGCAACAGAAGAATTCAAAGTTTTACTGTCTCCCTTTCCCAAACAGATGCCATCCAGGTGTTACTTCTCTGCTAAAATGGGAATCTCTTGAGTTGTGGGACTTGCCGAACACGCTGCCCAGGAATTTACGAACCCTGGGAATTGTAGCCCTACACATCTGGATGGCATAAATTTGTTGATTCTGTACACACAAAGCATGCATGTCACTGTTGCAACTATCCACAGGAAAAAAATGTTTAATGAAGTAAGCTTAATGCTTCACTAGATTACCTGAGCGCCCAGGTTGCCTAGACATTGGCAAAGATACTTCGGTGAGAGGCAGAATATAAACTTCAGGGCCATTCTGTGTGGCTGGTGAGCCTTGGGCTGAGAATTCACTAGGATAATCCTCCCCATCAGCATTACTGAATTCCTGGGGGAAAAAAGATAAGGAGAATGAAAGTGTAGAATGGGGCAATAGAGCAATGCTAAGAATGTGGAGAGGAGAAGGTTTGAGACATGCATTTGGTCATCTCTAGATACATAATCCTCCTCTGGATGGAAGGATTATGGCAATAAAGCATGCAAAGCAACTTCGACTCATTCAAGCAGCCTTCCCCAACCTGCTGCATTCCAGTGGTTGGATTGCAATCCCTAAAAATCCCAGTTATTTCAATAGTAACTGGGACACTGGGGAAGTTGTGTAACAAACATCAGGCAAGCATTGGACCGATAAAGGCTGCTTTGAAATATCATCCTCACTACCACCAGCAGTTATGTTTTCACACACGGATGACCTTTTATAGATATTCCACAGCAATACACAAATAAGAAAAAAGGCTCAGCGACAGAGCACAAATTCTGCATGCAAAGAACCCCTGACTCAGTGTTTGCTCTCTGCAGGAAAGGCTGGGCCCTTTCCTGAAAGGCCCTTTGCCCGAAATATTTACTAAATCCCAAACCCTCTGGACCAATGGGCTAATGGCAATTTACTCTGTTCTTAAATACCCATGAAAAGGTGCAAAGAACTCATATGTCCGTTCTTTCGCACGGGGAACCAAGGTGTGAGTAATCACATTGAAGGGGAAGAAAAATGATGTCCCTTCACTGCCCTACAGCACTAGCAGAGGAATCTGTGCACGCACAGTTGTGTTATACACTTGTGAGAAGAACTGAATCTATGGTCCTCACGTGTGGACTAGTGTCCTATTTTCTCCCATAATATGGTTTAACGAATACCCCTAGCGGACTTGGAAAAGAGGAGACGCAGCCCAATGGACAGATACACCTCACTCAATCCTACTACATGGATCCAGCTGCTTGAAATGGAATCGCAGAACGTACACTTTTCAGTAGTAGCAAACCATTGGTGTGAAGCCGATCCCACGCACACTCTGGGCAGGCTAAGGATCACTACCGCAACCTAAAGGTTCAGTGCACTACTTCATAGCCCCTGGGCGAAAGAAGGGAACGATGTGGAGAGCTGATTCACACATACAGTTTTCCCATCGGTGCAATTCCATTTCAGATAACCACCTCCAAAGCAGGAGGAGATATGCAAACCATGACAGAGGCACATAAAGTATACAATCACTCTTTCCCATCCAGCTACAAACATGCCCCGTTACAATTGGGGGGTAACAGAGACAGCCGTGCACTCAGTCATTTTTTTTCTCCTTCTTTTTTTTTGGAAAAAAAATCTTTCTACCCACAGATCTAGGCATGTGGGGGGGAATGCAGTGCAGGGTTCAGGACGAAGCCCAAGGCGATAAGATTCAGATGTATTTCATGACAGCTAATTTCAAATTTTCTCCAAAAGAAAAAAGATGCTCCATGGAGACAAAGGTTTGAAAGAGAGGAGAAAAGCGAAATAAAGACAGCCTTCCTTGCCCAGACTCTCTGCAGGTCCACAGGGCAAGGTCACAGCCAGGGCTACTGCTTCCAGCCCCTGCCCCAGCCTCACCTTTGCATGGGGAAGTAGGCAGACCTCAAGGGATCCAAATGCAGAGCAACAACCCATCGCCCCACCTGGTAGCCTTCTCCTGCCATCCCACGTCGATCCTCCCCCCAATTTTTAAAGTGTGGTCAGCGGCGGCTGCTCTGCTCCCTCCCCCCTGCGCCCCACCCCCGGTGAAAGACGTCATATAAGCACAGTTGTGGGAGAAGCAGCCTCACCTTGGTCAGGGGGCAGGGGGAGGGCTGCCCAGGGTCCCCCAGTTCTACATTACAGGCTGTTTTGGGCACTGTGCTGGCCCCCGTGCAAGGAAGACACCTCAAAACCATCCTCAGCCTCTTCTCCCGGGATTCGCTTCTCCAGCTCTAGGCAAGAGTGCCCAGAGAAAGAGTGTTAATTAGGTGCACCATCCCTTGGTGCTCTGCTCCCCTCACTACTGCAGACAGAGTTCAAGGCACCCCCCCCCATCAACCCTGCCCATCCCTCCTCCATCCATCCACCCACCTGCCCATCCCTGCACTAAAGCTGTGCCTTCTTCTTCGCTCTAATTCAGTCCTCCTGCAGAATGAGACCAGTGGCTTCTTCTAATTACCTGGATGAACTTTTTCCTACTGAAGGTTGCCCCAGCAATCAGGTAGGATAGGGTGAGCATTCCCAGGGAGCATCTTAAGCTTGGATGCCCTCGAGCTTCTGCCCTTCTGAGGCTGTTCCAAGAGGAAAGCACAGAGCCTTACTCACAAGCTTGTTTCGTGCCCCTATATAGGCAGTGTGGGAAGATTCTGAATTGGTTCATTGTTCCCACTGTGGAACCTGGCTACCTCTATCAACTGTGACCGCACAGAGCTGTCTATCACTCCATGCTGAACACTCCTCCTCCTCCTCCTCCATGGCTGGCCAAGAGCCTCCACAAGAATGCCAGCAATGGGGGCAGCATTTTCCAGCACATTCTGTGCCTCTGAAATCATATCGCTGCCTACTTCCTTTGGGTCTTTCTAGAGCACATGGCAGCCTACTACACTTGGGGAGCTGCTTGCCAAATTGGGAAGCACTTAAGCAACAAGTACTTCAGAGGTGGGTTCCTACCGGTTCGGATCGGTTCGGCAAAGTAGGTAGTAACTTGGCCGGACACGGACCTGAACAGGTTCTATGCTCGGCGGCACCATCTTGATTTTCTGTTCTGAAACATGCGCAGAACAATCTTCATTGAAATAATGTCTTTTTTCCTTTTCTAATGTGTGCATGCGCATACCTTTTTAGGTGCAAATAAGTGCGCATGGGCGCGGAGCCAGTAGTAATACCGGCAGGAACCCAGCCCTGAAGTACTTGTATCTTTAAACTTAAAATAAGAACTACTTAACTTGACTTTCCTAAGGACTAAAAAGCAAGTACTCAGATAAGAAGGGACAGGGAATTACTCCTGGTTCACAGTATTAGGCTCTTGTCTCTCTGGTGAGCAACATGTCATACACTGGGCACAAATCCACTAGCGACAGAGCCCATAAACACATTCTGTGAAGGGATGGAGGACTGGCAGAAAGAGGTGGCCTTCCTCTTAGAGCCCTTTGCCTGAAAGAGAAGCAAGTGAAAGAGATCACAGGCAGGACATCCTGAAGATGCTTTTTCCGAAAGGTAACTGGACTTTTTCCTTTCCTTTCAAAATGTTGAGAAGCTAAATGTTTTCAAAGAGAAAAATAACCAAGAAAGTCCAATTGCCTTTCGGAAAAAGCACCTTTGGGACAACGGCGACCTGGATGATTGAGAATCTCCACAGACATCGCAGGCAGGAAACTTAAGAGCATCCTCTCTTGATGGAACTGCATCCAGTTATCACACTCAAGAATTCCCCTTTGCTTTGTCAAGTCAATCTATTAACTCTTCCCTCCTCTCTACATTTCTCTACTAGCGCCTCTTCACTCTTATTTTTTCCAGGGCTCCCATCTGCACCGCACGATATAGTACAACCCCAGGAAGTTGCTTTCCCTAAAAGTCCTTAAACTTTTCCTGAACGAGAACCCCCACTCACTCCATAGTGCAAGAGACCTTTAAACCCATACAGGAGCAGGACTAGAAAGCTACCTGCAAAACTGACCCAAACTGTTCAATGTATAAAAAGAAAGTTGCGCTATAATGACCATGGAAGCCAAAGCCAGGCCTAAGCGGTCTCTATGCAACGTTTCAGAAAGAGTGAGAATGCACCTTGCATTCACGCAACATTCTGTCTCACTAGGGAAAGACTGGGAACTCATGTACACTTTGGTATCTTCTACTAAGGAAGATGAAGTAGCAGGTCACGGGAAGGATTTTTCTCTGCCCGAAACCCATGACGAATGCTGTGGATCACACCTAGATGTGCAAGAATCTGACCTGGATAAGATGGTTTCTTATGCTCCCATTCATCGGCTTCTGCCTCTGGCTTCCAAAAGCTCATTAGGCCTTTTTATCTCTATCACACTGCCAGACAACCATCCCCTGTTGTGCTCGGAGACTTGCTTCTCAGCAAGCCCCTGCCACAAGGCTTTAGTCTGATGTCCCAGCCCACATCTCCTCCTTACCCCACTGAATGCCCTCCTGCTGCAACCCCTGCTGCTGAGATTGCTTGACTCATGCTTCTCGTGTCTGACACATGAATGCACCACGTCGTTCCTCTGACTCTTAATTTCTGTCTGCACTTTATATTCCAGGCCGGGCCACACTGCTTCTTTAAGACTATTCTGATAGGAACTTAATAGTAAAAGCATGTTCCAGTTTTGAGAATTATTTTCTTCTCCTTGCAAACAACAGGGCATGTTCTTATAACCTTTCCCAGCCTAGTGGCTTTTAGATTACTAGATGACAAAGTTCAGAAATCCCAGGTATGTATCCAGAAGCCTCCAGGATGACAAAAGCTGTGTCAATGTCATGGACTCAGCAGAAGACTTCGTCTTATGCCTTGCTATGCCATAGGCAGCCAGAGAGATTTGGACCTCCCCCCCCTGAACTTACCTTGAAGCCAATGCCCCCTTTCTTGCAGCACAGACAGGCCAACATGAGGAAGATGAAGGTGAAGAGTCCTGAGAAGGAAACGGCCACCACAACCAGAGAGGAAGACCAGGAGAGCTCACTCAAGGGAGTGCCATCTGTAGGGAGATAAGCAAGTGGGAGAAGATGAGAAAGGAAGGTTCAGGAAAGATTGATGGGAGGAGGACCAAACATTTGCAAAGTAAAGCCAGAGAAAATGCAGCTGGGACAGAGCCCAGCAGGAGGCCTCTAGTCTACGAGTATATCTTGCAGAGTTTTAGTTCTATTTTCTTGCAGACTCAAAGCCAAGTTCGGAAATCAAAGATGTATCCCTGCTCTCTTACACATGACGAATCCACTATCCTTCAAATCCCGCTTGAAAGAAAAGGAAAGATGCCATTCTGTTCTCCCACTGCTCTGCTAGCAGCTACTTTAAATCCAGAGACACAGAAGAAGCAAAGAGCCAACCTGGCTTTTTCATCTACGGAAGAGAACAAGGCTTCTCAACGATGCCATGGTCTCCCAGCTTGAACAGGCATGGAATCTCTGCAAGACAGAAATCCTGCCATATCATGTGGTTTTATCTATGCAGCAGTAATCGTGGATACTGATGACTTAACAGTATCAGGTTAGTGAGTAACCTTATCTCCCACTTCCCACAGCTCTGATGACTCCCATCTGCACTTCCCTGATTTGTAATTGCTACGTGTATGGATACAGCCTAGGTATACTTCACAGCCTGAATACACAGTGCAGTCCGATGCCCATCATTTTGTCAATATGCACATTGCTAAAAAGCAACACATTCAGAAAACGCAGAGGGCAAATTTCAAATTTTTTTTTTTTTGCCAGCCAACTGGCTGACTAATTGAGCAATGTCTTTGAACAAAGGCCCCGCTTTGGGAGGAAAAAAAGTAGTTTCCATTAAACTTAAAGAGTGGTTTTCTTCCTGAAACATTATTTTTTTGAGAAAAAATGTACAGATTTCCAAAGGAGGAAAGAATGGACGCACATGCTCTGTCTTGGAGACTCACTATGTCCATTTCTTTTAAAGAAAGACATACATCCTGGCTTTCAAAAGACCAAAGAGGAGATGAGAAAACAGAGGAGATAAAAATTAACCTCACAGCATGGGAGAAAAGGAAGGTCAGTAAGCAGCAGAACGATTAAAGGCAGCCCAATCACAGTGTCCAGAAAGCTTTGTAATGCAAAATAATTAATCTAGCATTTAAAGGAATTGACATAGTGCCAAGAAAATGATTGAACCAGTTGCTCCATGAGTTGATAAGTAAGTGCACTGGATGTAAGGAAAATATGGGTGGGATGTCATTATAGCATGCATAAATGGGAGAATGAAGGATATAGTGTACTGTGAGAATTCTTCACAGGCAATAGGCATATTAGACAATACGGTAGATGCTGCAACACCTATGTGTTTACAAAGGTAAAGGTTCCCCTCACATATATGTGCTAGTCATTCCTGACTCTAGGGGGCGGTGCTCATCTCTGTTTCAAAGCCAAAGAACCAGCACTGTCTGAAGACACCTCCGTGGTCATGTGGCCAGTATGACTAAATGCCAAAGGCGCACGGAACACTGTTACCCTCCCACCAAAGGTGGTTCCTATTTTTCTACTTGCATTTTTAACATTCTTTCAAACAGCTAGGTTGGCAGAAGCTGGGACAAGTAACAGGAACTCACTCCATTACACGGCGCTAGGGATTCGAACCACCGAACTGCCGACCTTTTTGATTGACAAGCTCAGTGTTTTAGCAACTGAGCCACCATGTCCCTCATGCGGTACTGCAACACATGCACAATCATAAATGTTTGTGCTCTAGGTTAATTCCACATATACGAAAAAATTGTGCTGCAACACATGCACAATCATAAATGTTTGTGCTGTAGCTTAATTCCACATATATGAAAAAATGGGGAGGGGAACCCTTCTTGTGACAGCATTACCATAGTAATGAGCCTCTCTTCCTGCCTTGCTTATCCTCAGTGGTGGAATTGTAACTTTTCTTCAAGAAAGCATCCTTGCTTCTGTCAGCCAAGGGAGAAGCCCAGGGGCACAAGAACTACATGCCATGGCTGGCACTCTTCCTTCTGAGGCCAGAAACTGGCAACTCATTTGCATATTGCTATTTGTAATACATAGGGACGTGGTAGCTCAGTGGCTAAGATGCTGAGCTTGTCGATCAGAAAGGTCGGCAGTTCGAATACTCAGCGCCACATAACAGAGTGAGCTCCCATTACTGGTCCCAGCTTCTGCCAACCTAGCAGTTCGAAAGCATGTAAAAATGCAAGTAGAAAAATAGGAACCATCTTTGGTGGGAAGGTAACAGCGTCCCGTGCGCCTTCAGGGTTTAGTCGTGCTGGCCACATGGAGACATCTTCAGAAAGCGCTGGCTCTTCAGCTTTGAAACGGGTATGAGGACTGCCCCCTAGAGGTGGGAACGACTAGCACATATGTGCAAGGGGAAACTTACCTTTACTTGTTCTAGTACAGCCAACGCATTAGGAATCTGCCGCTATGGTCTCTGATAATTCTTTGCTATAGACAGGAAAAATATAAAATTCTTCAGCCCCCCAAGTGGTATTTAAGGCACTCATCTTGCAAAATATTTAATTTGTATACACAGAGACAAAAAAGGGCCACATGCATTTTGAACCAGAAAATATTTAGATGCCCAGGCCTCAACTCAGATTCTTCTGGCCCATTGTCTAGGTGGGGGTCTCCCACTTAGGAACGGTGATTGGATGGAGGTCTTAAAAGGGAACAATTGCAGAAGGGTGTTTCACTCCCTGGTCCCTAATTTATGGCCCACTGGGATAATTTAATTTTAATAGATGGCTGTAATTTAGCTCCAGCAAGTATCAAGCCCCTCCGAAGCCTTGCAGCTGTTCTTTCCAGGGAGGTCAACTCAGGGGTAAATTAATGACACAAAGGACATGCATGCTGAGTGGGAAGTGACAGCACAGCTGGAAATGTCTGAAACGGCATGCTTGTTTTTGAAGGGGACATCCCAGAAACTAGGTTCATGATTCAGAGAAGAAAGGAATACTGACGAACCTAATGTAAAACGGATTGTTCTAATAGGCAGAACAAAGCATAGAGAAAGAGAGCCATTTAGCTCTAACTGCCTGACCTCACGGCTGATCTCTATAGTTTTACAGGCCCTGCTGTAAGAGATTGTAGCCCTTTAAAATGGGAGAGTTCGGAAGAGTTACATCTAGGGCAGGGGTGTCAAACTCACGTCGGTCATGGTGGCGTCATGTGACATATCGGGACTCCCCCCCCCTTCGCTAAGCCAGGCATGGCCAGTGTGTGACGTATATCCAGCCCATGGGCCGGGAGTTTGACAGCCATGGTTTAGGGCAGGGGTCTCCAACCTTGGCAACTTTAAGCCTGGTGGATTTCAACTCCCAGAATTCCCCAGCCTGGGGAATTCTGGGAGTTGAAGTCCACCAGGCTTAAAGTTGCCAAGGTTGGAGACCCCTAGTTTAGGATAAGGATTTAATTATATGGTTCCCTGCATTTAGAGAATCAGCATATCAGGAACAGCAATGAAAGTATCCCACCCTTGTAGTCCAGTGATGTGTTGCAATTTATTTTACTACAGGTTCACTCGTGCACATGCAATCGTGCAATTGCACGATGGGTGGGTGAAGCCTCCCACCACTGCCACTATCGGTTCGCCTGATCTGGGGCGAACTGGTAGCAATCCACCTCTGTTGTAGTTCTTTCCTGACACCTATGCGCTGAGGTATTGTACCCCCTGTTCTTCTGAATATGTAGGGCAGCAGCTCAGAACAAAAGAGAAGAACAGAGGTGCCCTTCTGGTTTCTGAACTGGTAGTCCTTGTTTAGTGACTGACTCATTTTGCAGTTATAACCCCAATGAAAACAACCAATCATCACATTACCACCTTCAGAGGTTGGTAAATCAAAGGAATGTTGAAGATTATAACAATCACTTAGTGATTGCTTCACTTAACAAGTGAGCTGCCAGTTCCCCACTGTGATCATTAAATGAGCAACACCTGTAATGGAAAAAATAAACAAAATGGAGACTGCATCCCTCTCTCACCCCATCTCCGGGGAGAGGGGGCGGTCTAGAAATCCAATAAATTATTATTATTATTATTATTATTATTATTATTATTATTATTATTATTATTATTATTATTATTATTATTATTATTATTATTAATACGACACAGCAAAGCAAGTTTTTTTTCTTTGCCTAATCCCATCAGACCCAAATTAATCCTTCCTGCTCCAATCCCATCTAAACATAAGAGCCCAACCCTTACAAGGGACTTGCAACAGAGGTGGTATTCAGCAGGTTCTGACCAGTTCTGGAGAACCGGTAATGGAAATTTTGAGTAGTTTGGAGAACCGGTAAATACCACCTCTGACTGGCCATCTATTCTCTGCCTCCCGAGCCCCAGCTGATCAGGAGGGATTTGGGATTTTGCAGTTTCCTTCCCCTGCCACCCTCACCAAGCCACGCCCACCAAGCCACACTCACAGAACTGGTAGTAAACAATTTTAAATCCCACCACTGACTTGCAACCTAGAGTAATCCCGACACACCGCCCCCATCCTCAATCAGTTGAAGACCTCAACATCCCATCTCCTTAACAATGAATTGTCTCAGCTCTGCTCCTTCTTGAAATGCCCGTTGTGCCTAACAATAGAATTCACCCCAGCTACTCCCTATCAACAAAGGACCTACCTACCTTTTCCAAACCAACCAGTCAATCAGATCCCTAAGATTTCCTACCTTAGAGCCAGCAGTGCCATCCTACCGGTTTAGCAACTGGTTCGCTGAGCGTGTGTTTGAATGTGCCTGACGCACACTGCACACCCATGTGCAGTTAACAGGAAGACAGCTGAGGTGCGGCAATTTACTTTGCTGTGCCTATCAGCTGGGCTAAAAAACAAGGAAATATAGGTGAGTATAGCTCGGGGGTGAATGGGCGGGCCCTCCTGAAGGTCAGAGTGAACCGGTTCACTCTCAGCTGATCTTTGGAGCTACCAGTACACCCAAACCGGGCTGAACCAGTAGAATCTCACCTCTGTTTAGAGCCCTAAACGACTATAAAAATATTTGCACCTCCAATGTTCAAGGTCCCCATTTCTTAATATGATGATGATGGGTGTTTTCTCCTCGGTGGTGTCTTCCTTAAGTCCACAAATTCCGCAAGACTTTCCACCTTGCAGCTTTATTCACTACATCTCCCACATGAGCTGACCTGTAGCCTTTGCATTAGGACCACTCTTTGCTGCCATCCATTTCTAAATTTCTTCCCTTCCTGCTCTTTTCACCTGTCTCGGTTCTTTCTGCTGAATTTGCTTAGACTAAAGCAGGGTCTTGAGCAATGTTCCCATCCGTATTTTAAAAAATGGATTCCTGCTTTCAGTGCTTACATCTTATGCAAGGTGCTCTTCTGCTTTGCTTTTCTTCTTTTTAAAACTAAAACGCAATAGGGAGAAGGAGGCAATTTGTTCAGTGGGAAAGGGAAATGAATTGTTTCTTCTGCATATTATTATTTTCTTGATTAATATTGGCCTCTCCCAGATCCAATATTTTTTTTCAGAAATCAATATCAGCAATATTTATTCAGCACAAAGGATTCAGCTACTTCAATGAGGTGAGTAAAAAGGTCCCAGTAGATTCTGCCAAGTGTAAAGAATTTATTCACTTCTTTTCTAATTTAAAACCAATTACATAAGATTATTGGAGGTCCAAAAGGAAATGGTGAATAGAAAAGAAGAGGAGGTGGGTTGAAGGGGAAACAAGCTATTGGCAGCCCCAGACATTTTTGAAGCTTGAGGATCACTCATTACATCAATTGAGTCCATGGCTGGAAGTTTTAGTTTGGATCTAAACTAAACACATCTGGACAGCAGGTTAAGAAAAGTTGGGTTGGATCTTAAATTGGGCAATACATGTTACATTTTAGAATTGTAAATGTAATCATAAGTATCAGATTTGGAATAGTAACAATAAAACTACAATCCAATGTGCCTAAATAGCTGATAAAAAATATCATTTAGGAATTTGTGTTTGGATAATATACATTAAAAGTATGATAGGATATGTTGTTATTCCTATTATTTGGCCTACTACAGTATATGATTCAGGAGCATTTAAGTTTGCAAAATGCAAATCCATTACAAGGACCAAAACAAGCCATTTGAAGGCAAACAACTCTGGGGAGACTTCTGACTATCAACGTTGCAAGGCTGATCTAAAAAAAAAACCACAGCAGGGACAGCAAATGCGAGCTACCTGACATATTATAGAGAAGAATTAATGCACAAATATGTGCATTCATTTTTTCTCCTTATTGGATAATATTTACAGAGATTCTCCTTTGTTGTCAAATGCATGAATGTTATACAAGTGAAAAGTATTCATTTCGTTACTGCATACATACAAATATTCCTCTAAAAAAACATTAGTGCACAAGCAGAGGTCTTCGGAGCAAGTCACAGTCTTGTCAGAATGGAGAAACATGGATTGCAATATCATTATGTAAGCTCCACCCCTTACATATTTGTGTCGGACAGGCTTGACAAAAGGCTAGAATTTGCATCACAATGATGCAACAGGTATTTTGTGATTTACTCTCTTTTGCTTCTCCCCGCTGTTGCTTATTTGCACAAGTGAGACATGCAGCTATCTCTTTCTTGAACTATCAGGCATCTCTACATTGTTTCAGAAACTAGGAAATGTTTGTTTAGGTCCTTCCATTATGTTATTTTGCAGCAACAGAGCACACATGTTACAACCATAGACAAGGGTTAGATAATTCCTTATTCATCTGAAGATTATACATTGGATGTCATCTTAACACAGCATCTCTGCTTGCACAGTAATAGTAGATAGAAAACTTCCAGTGATGGAGCTCCCGCAATTTTGGGAGGCAAGCTGTTCCATTGATTAATTGTTCTCGGTGTCAGAAAATTTCTCCTTAGCACCAACAAATCCTAGTGAAGCTACAAACAGCAATATTTGAAGGAGTTGTAATAGAATTCTATTTTTCTTAGGTATGATACTCTGAAAAATGCAACATTCTCCTACTGAGAAACAGTTCCTCACATGTAAACAATAGGATCCAATTGTCCACAGAGCACCTGCCCATGTGTTGAGCTAACAACCATTCCTTTAAAAAAGGCAATTTTGCAAAAAAAAAAAAAAGGGGGGGGGGAGACCTTCTTGTTAGCAAACCTTTGCTGTGTTAAAGTGCTGAGCCTTTTCTGAGCAGAGCTAGCTGAAAGGATCTGTGGTCTGGGAGGAAGAGGAGGCTTGGGGAGGGCCGCACTTACAGCTCTCTGACAAAAAGGGCCTTCATGCACCATGTTTATGGAGCACCTGCAGCGGGAACAGCAATCCCGGGATTCTATGTCTCAGCTGTGCATCTGCTTTATAAGCCATTGATTGGGCCGCTTCTCCTCCCAGATCTCGGGCTTTGAAGATGCAGCTGGGCTATCAAAGTGCTGTTCCAGAACCTCTCACAACAAATGAAGTGTTTAGAGTGGGAGGAAGCAGGAGGGCAAAGACGGGGGAGGCAACTGCTCAGGAGAATGTCAGCTCCAATTCTACAGAAGCCGCTCAGGGAGACTGGCGGAATCCCACTTCCTCTCTCCAGTGTAAGGAGATAATCCCAGGCTGGCCAGGACAGATAATCTGCAGCCTTGCCAAGGTTGCTGAACTGGTCTTAATCTGCAAAGGTAGTTGGAGCTACAAATGAAAATACAGATGATGCTATAAATACCACAGTTTGGACCAAAATAGTAACTCTGCAAAAAAAAAGGGATAACTAGTGAAAATACTTGAGTCTAATGCAGTAAGGAAAC
Source organism: Natrix helvetica (assembly GCF_964273705.1). Lineage (NCBI taxonomy): Eukaryota > Metazoa > Chordata > Lepidosauria > Squamata > Natricidae > Natrix > Natrix helvetica. The sequence continues at coordinate 239,995,807 of NC_138548.1, read as the reverse complement.
TGTCTAGCACTCTTAAGGAAATTGCTTTTATAATGTTTAAGGCCTTTGTGGAGACAATGAGGTGATCACTGAGACAGTAGCAGAGGTGGTATTCAGCAGGTTCTGAGCAGTTCTGGAGAGCCAGTAGCAGAAATTTTGAGTAGTTCGGAGAACCGGTAAATACCATCTCTGGATGGCCCTGCCCCCATCTATTCTCTGCCTCCCGAGTCCCAGCTAATTAGGAGGGAATGGGGATTTTGCAGTAACCTTCCTCTGGAGTGCGGAGGAAAAGCAGATTTTACAGTATCCTTCCCCTGCCATGCCCACCAAGCCACACCCGCCAAGCATGCCATGCCCACCAAGCCACACCCACAGAACCAGTAGTAAAAGAAATTGAATCCCACCACTGGGCAATAGCTATTAAACAGCATCTCATACAGGAGACCCTGCTGAACCAGTGAGGTATTTTTCAAACTAAATTAGTGAGGTACCAAATAAACATTGCTCTATGACAGCGAGATTTCAGAAGGGGGAAATCATCTCTGTGGATTCCAGCAGCTAGTACTTGTTTTAGTCAAGGAAAATTGCCAGACAGAAAACTCTCACAGCTATCAGTTAAGACGTTCCATGCCAGTGTTTCTCAACCTTAACAAATTTAAGATAGGTGGACTTTAATGCTTAGAATTCTGGGAGTTGAAGTCCACATTTCTTCAAGGTGACGTGATTGGGGAATGCTGCTCTGTGCAGCACTGCTTCATCTCTCTCACAGGAATATATTTCCTGTGGTAGTAGCATAAGAATAATATGGAACAACTCCAATTACAAATGGAAAGTATTTCTGCCTGGAATTGTCTGCAAATTTTAACTTCATTACAATATATAAAATGTTTTAAATATGCAAATAACGTAAAATTATGTACAAAATTTTCAAGTACTGTAAGGCAGATGCACAATACAAGCCTTATCTGGAAACAGATACAAAATTTGTGACTTAAAAAAAGACAAGATGGATTTCTCATTCTATGTAGAAAATATCCTGCTCCAGCAGCCTTCTTCCAAAAATCTACACCAGAGATTGACCGTTGTCTTACCTGAATGGTCTTTCTCTAGGCGCTGCGGGAGTGTCCAAGCACGGGTTAACATCAGCTTGCTGCCCAAGGACTGAGTTCGAATTCTTGTAGCTCCGCCTCTTGCTCCCCTCAGAGGCTCAGTCTTAAAAACGAAGGAGTGTCCAAAGGAACTGTCAATGCAATAGTCCAGTCCAATGAAGAAACTACCCCGCGACCCCTGATAGGGTGGGGTTGGACACTCCCGCAGCGCCTAGAGAAAGACCATTCAGGTAAGACAACGGTCATTCTCCTAGGCGCTGCTTGGAGTGTCCAAGCACGGGACATGCCAAAGCTATGATCCCCCAGGGAGGGAAGAACTGTTCACGGGCGCGGGGCTAGCCACAACCCTCTGCAGAATTCTTCTCCCGAAGGCTGCCTCAGCCGAGGCAAAAGTGTCCAGTCTATAGTGCTTGACAAACGGTGACGGGCCTGACCACGTAGCAGCCCGGCAGATGTCCTCGATGGATGCCTGGGTGGCCCATGCGGCCGATGTGGCAGCACTTCTTGTTGAGTGTGCAGTGATACGAGGAGGCGCTGGCCTGCCCTGATGTTCGTAGGCCAGCTGGATGCACGCCCTTATCCAGCGCCCTACTGTAGCGGAGGTGACCTTCTTGCCCATGGTGGCAGGTTGAAATGACACAAAGAGGGCCTCCGACTTGCGGAAAGGAGCTGTTCTTTTCATGTAGATCCGCAGGGCACGGCGGACGTCCAGCTTATGCCACTCACGTTCCTTGGAGTGCCTGGGATGCGGACAGAAGTCCGGGAGGATCACTTCCTGCGAGCGGTGGAAAACGCTGTTGATCTTTGGTACGAATGCCGGGTCCAGACGTAATATCACTCTGTCGGAGTGGATGACGCAAAGGTCCTCTCTGACTGACAAGGCCGCCAGTTCAGAGATCCGGCGTGCCGAAGTGATGGCAATGAGGAACGTCGTCTTGAGGGTCAGGTGGCGTAGTCCAACTGTCCGAAGGGGTTCAAATGGTGGCCCGGACAGAGAACGTAGCACTTCGGACAAGTCCCAGGTAGGATACCTGTGGATGGTAGGAGGAGCCAGATTGGTGGCTCCTTTGAGGAAATTGCGCACCTGCGGGTGTTTGCTGAGGGACAGGTGCGACTCAGTAGACAGAATGGAGGCCAAGGCAGCAGTCTGGCGTTTGAGGGTGTTTGGTGCCAGACCCCTGTCAAGGCCGTCCTGCAAAAAGTCCAGCACTTGGGGAACGGTGGCAGAAGTGGCAGAGATCTGGTGATGAAGGCACCAGTGAGAGAAGGCCGACCAGGTGGCTTCATAGATTCTGATCGTTGATGGACGTTTGGATGCCTGGATGGTGCGGATCACCTTCTCCGAGTATGCGCTGAGCCTCAGGATCTCCCCTTCAAGTGCCACACGGCAAGTTTCAGCCACTGGGGTTCCGGGTGATGGATGGCCCCTTGGCTGAGGGAGATGCGGTCCTGAGGAATGCGCCAGGGACAAGACACTGAGAGACTGACCAGGTCGGCGAACCAGGATCTCCTCGGCCAGTGAGGAGCTACCAACAGTACCTCTGCTCCCTCTGTCAGGATCTTCCCGATGACCTGTGGGATTAGCGGCAGGGGCGGGAAGGCGTACAGCAGACCCGGGGGCCAGGGAGAACGAAGAGTGTCCGTGCCTTCTGCCCCTGGGCACTGGAACCTCGTGAAGTACCTGGGTAGCTGGGCGTTGGCCGGAGACGCGAAGAGGTCGACAACTGGAAGGCCGAATCGCAGAGACAACTGATGAAACAGATCTGGGTGAAGGCGCCACTCCGCGTTCTGGATGGTGGATCTGCTGAGCCAGTCTGCAGTCGCGTTGTCCTCTCCCGAGATGTGGTCTGCCCGCAGAGACCTGAGGTGTTGTTCCGCCCACCGACCCAGGGATTCCGCCTCCGTCATCAGAGCAAGGGATCGTGTGCCGCCCTGATGATTGATGTACGCTTTCGTGGCGATGTTGTCGGTCAGGATCAGCACATCCTTGTCCCTGATCAGCTGGAGGAAATGCTTCAGGGCCAGTCTGGCAGCCCGGAGCTCTAGCCAGTTTATGTTGTGGGTGAGCTCCGCTGGAGACCATCTGCCCTGGATCACCTGGTTCTGAAGGTGCGCCCCCCACCCGAAGAGGCTGGCATCTGTCGTGATGACCAGGCGCTCCGGCTCCTTGAAGTAGGAACCCTTTAGGAGAGCGTCCGACTGCCACCATCGGAGGGAACGGATTACCTTGGGAGGGAGACGTATCACCCTCTTGGAGTTGCTGGCCATGCGTCTCTGGAGGGGCAGCAGGAACCACTGGAGATCCCTCGCGTGGAGGCGTGCCCACGGGACCACCGAAATGCAGGACACCAGCTTCCCTAGCAGTTGAGAGAGGGAAACTACCATTGCTGACCTGGTGGACCGGATCCTCCGCACGAGAGACCTGATGCTGTCCACTCTCTCTTGTGTGAGGAAGACCTTGCAGGACTCCGAGTCGATGATGGTGCCGAGATGCTGGATCCTGTGGGTCGGGTTGAGATGGCTCTTGGCCAGGTTGACCGAGAAGCCGTGCTGTTGCAAGACCTGAATGGTGGTGTTGAGGTCTTGTTGCGCCTGATCCCTTGATGACGAGTGGATCAAGATGTCGTCCAGGTAGCACTCCAGCCTCACTGGAATTGAGCGTAGGTGAGCTGCGATGGCGGCCAGCAGCTTGGTGAAGGTGCGTGGGGCTGACGAGAGTCCGAAGGGAAGGGCTCTGTACTGGAAATGCTGGTTGGCAAACTGGAACCTCAGGAACCTGCGATGCGCCGGGTGAATCGGAACGTGCAGGTACGCCTCCTTCAGGTCTATCGAAGTCAAGAGGTCTCTCTGCCTGATGCAACCCAGGATGGTCTGCAGGGACTGCATCTTGAAACGCTTGTATTCTAGGTGCCTGTTGAGTCGCTTGAGGTCCAAGATTGCCCACACCCCTCCCGATGGCTTGGGGACTAGGAACAGGATGGAGTAGAAGCCTGTGCCCTCCTGACCCTCGGGTACCCTTTCTATGGCCGCTATCTCTAAAAGGTGGTCTATCTCCGCCCTCATTAGTTGGAGCTTGTGAGGTGACCTGGGAGTGGGGCAGCGAACCCGGGATCTTGGGGGGGGGGGGAAGGAAGTCCAGGGTCAGGCCGTGACGGATCGTGTTGAGGATCCACATGTCCGTCGTGGTCTCCTCCCACTGGGCGGCATAGAGTTGGAGACGGCCGCCTATGGGAGGGTCCCTGTGACTGTCACTTGGATTTCCTGAAGGGGCGGTTGGAGAACCCCCCTCGGGAAGGTAGCCCTGTTGTCTATTTCTATCCCTGTAGAAAGATCTGTCCTGGGGATGTTCCTGTTACTGGGGAAAGGGACGGCCTGAACCACCTGAGGAGGTGGAAGGCTCGGAGCCCCGAAAGTAACCCTTCCGAAAGGGCTGGCCCTTGCGTTCAGGTTTCTTGGTCATGGCTGGGAGTACCTTGCGTTTATCCTTGGATTCAATCAGAAAGGAATCCAAGGCCTCCCCAAAAAGTTTCCCACCCTTAAAGGGAGCGGAAGCCAGCTTCCACTTCGCCTTGACATCTGCCTGCCAGTGGCGGAGCCACAGTAGGCGACGTGAGGTCACATTGGCGGCTAATGCCCTGGAGGAAAACTTAGTGGCGCTAAGTGAGGCATCAGCAGAGTATTCTATGGCTGCTATGATTTTATTTACGTTCTGCCTCATTTTAGTGTCCCCAGCCGGTAGGCCGGCCAATAGTTTGCGAAGCCAGAAGAGAGCTGCCCTCCCGAAGTAGAAAGAGGCAGAAGATGCTCTCATGGCCCAGGCAGTGGCCATATGCGTCTTGATAGAAGACGATTCAGCCCTTTTGTCCTCTGCCTTGAGCCCCTCCAGTAATTCAGCAGGTAGAGCCGAATTGGAGGTAAGGGACATAATGGGGTCATCGACCTGGGGAAGCTTTAGAAGCTCCTCCAGAGGCTCTTCCATGGTAAATAGCCTCTTGTCGTTCCTGCTGGGATTTGCCAAGGAACCAGGCTGGGTCCATTGGCGTTGGATAATGTCTAGGAACAGCTGAGGGGCTGGAACCAAGTCTAAAGGGGGGGGGGGGAAACTTCGTTGAAAAGCCCTGCCCCTGGGTCCTGGGGACCGATGGTCTCCATGGAAGCTTGATCCGAGGTAGGTTTGGGCTTGGGAGCTGGAAGGCCCATCTGGGGTCCTGCAGCCCGGGCCTTAGTCAGAATAGCCTTAAACATGGAAGAGTTAAAGAGACCCAGAGAGGGGGGAGGCTCTGGAGTGGAATTTTCATCCTCAGAGAGGTCTGGAGCATCACGCTCCACCTCCTCTGAGTCAGAAACCTCGCTGATGCCCGAGGGATCAGGTGAGGCCTCCCTAGCTGGGGGACCTTGTGCCCTAGCTGGTTTCCCCTTACTGGGATTAACAGATGCAAAGGGAAGCTTAGATGCCAGCTGCATCATCCCATCAGTGATACCCCTGGAAATGGCCTCTGCCACCACCTCCTGCATGCTTTTGGGCAAGGAGTGTCAGGGAAAAACAAAATGCCCTGGGGAAATCTGAGATCAATGGACCGTGGCTGATTCCCTTCCGCATATCTTTTGAGATATTGAGAAAAATAAAAGTCTTCAAAAGTATTCTAATTAATAAACAAACTTTAATAATAAAATAAAAAGTAAATGAAACAGAAAATAACTAATTGGTTACATTTTGATAATGAAAGCTACGTCTGCCAAGCTGGCAGCCAAACAAAGAAGAAAGGAATTTGGAATGGAATGTGTAAACGCATGCGCAATAAATCACTTTCAGATAAGAACTTTTTGTTTTATGACCTGCGCAATAAAGCTTTCTTAGTTTAACTCTTAAGTGTCAGTTTAGGCAGTTCAGGCCTAGCAAACCTTTTAACATCGTGACACCCCTTCTTTTGCTAGTCTGGGCTGACGTCATCAAATCATCAATTAAGGCACATCTTCTTTCGCAGATACTCGTGTTGATTTGCGGCAAGTGGTTTGTTAAGCATGTCTGCGATCTGATCATGTGTAGAAACATATTGCAATTTAACAAAACCTTGCTTAACTAATTGCTTTGTGTTTTGATAACGAATGTCAATGTGTCTGGACCTAGAACCTGTAAAATGTGACTCAGAATTATAGACAATAGATACATTATCTTCCATCACGGTGATTGGTCGAATCGGACGTGTCCAGATATCTGTGATCAAAGCATCAAACCACGTTAGAGAATTACAAGCATCTGAAACACAAGCATATTCAGCTTCAGTAGATGAACATGAAACAAAACTCTGTTTTCTCACTTGCCAGTAAACAGGACAACCATTTAGGAACATCATGTAACCAGAAGTGCTTTTGCGTGACTTCTTGTCGCTCGCCCAGTCGGAATCAGAAAAACAAATCAACTTTGGTTGATCAGCGTGTGTTGGTTCTAGCAATAACTTCATGTGTTTAGTGTGTTTTAGGTATTTCAATAACTTCTTAATGCATGACCAATGAAATTGTGTTGCCTTACCTACGTGTCGTGATAAAAGATTAACACTAAGTGCGATGTCAGGTCTGGTCCAACTACTAATGTATAATAGTGAACCAATGACTGAACGATAAAGTGTTTGATCCTCGAACTCAGGACTTGGTTCATGTGTTAAGTTGTGAAAATCTGTTTGCATGGGTGTCTTTGTTGTGCTAGCATCTTTCATGTTGCAATGATGTAGAATGTGGTCAATTTTCTCTTCTTGTGAAAGACTAAACCCCTTCTGTGTCTTTTCAATTTGAACACCTAAATAAGTGCTAATGTGTCCTAAAGATTTTAGTGTGAAGTATCTCTGCAAACTTTTGGCAAAAATCTCACTCATTTTCTTATTTGGACCAATATAAACAATATCATCAACATAAACAAGAATTATCTCATATGCATTGTTAGATCTTTTTGTGAACACGCATTCATCAGTTTCGGACTTAATAAAGCCCATTGAATTTAGTTTGTCAGTAAGACATAAATACCACATTAAACCTGACTGTTTCAGACCATAAAGACTTTTGTTCAGGAACCAGGTATCCCCTTCTTGCTTTCGGAATCCTGGAGGGCTTCTCACGTAGATCTCTTCATCTAGGTCTGCATGTAGATAAGCTGTGTCCACATCAAATTGAAAAACTTCTAAACCAAGAATAGTTGCAGTGGTTAAAGCAATTTTTACACTTTCAGTTCTGACTGTTGGTGAGTAAGTGTTTGTGTAGTCCTCAGGATAACGTTGAGCGAAACCCTGAGCTACCAGTCTGGCTTTGTATAAAGACTCACCATTTGGTTTCTTCTTGATTCTGTAGACCCATCGGGTGCCAATGACTTTCTTGTTTGCTGGAGGTTTTGCAGGTGTGAATACATTAAGTTTCTTTAAACTGTCCATTTCATCCTGCATTGCATCATACCACTTGTCTTGTTCTGAATCAGGAAGCTGTTTGATTTGTGTGAATGTCTCTGGAGGAAGAGTAACGTTGCAAATCAAAGGTAATGGTGACTTTGTCAGTTGCCATGAATAACGTTGTGGAGGGATTCCTTTTGTGGCCCTCTTGGAGCGTCTAGGAGCAACAGACCAGTCTTCTTCTTCTTCATCATCATCATCCTCGTCCTCACGTTCGTCGCTAGCATCAGCATCCGCGGCTTGCGAAGACGGAACATCAGGTTGTGAAGAACTGGTAGAAGGAATATCTGCCTGCGACTTGCCATCAGGCTGCGTGGCATCTGGAACACCATCTCTAGGAAAATAAACTTCAGGATCATTGGAATGAATCCTGGACCAGTCAATATCTTCCTCAAAATTAGCAGATTGTGAAATGACAATCACATGTTTAGTATCAATGAATTTGAACCATTTTGAATTATCATCAATACCCATAAATCTTAGTCTCTTTGGTCCTTGAGTTATAGGAGTGTTCACCATAGCATATGAACCAAAAATGTGGAGGTTCTTGAGATCAGGCTTGTAGCCATACAGCATGTAGAAAGGAGTTTGATTGATTACACTGCTCCAAGTACGGTTGACAATGTAATTTGCATACTTGATTGCTTCACCCCAGTATGCGTTACTGAGATTGGCATCTTCTAGAAGACAACGCATCATGGTTTGTAGAACCCCTTGTCTTCTTTCTACGACTCCGTTATGAGCCGGTGTATATGGAGCAGATGTCTGATGAAGAATTCCATTCTTACGCATCCAGTCCTGGAAACGCTGAGACATGAATTCTGCACCACGGTCACTCTGGATTCTGGCGATGCGAACTTGGTATTGTGTAGAAACAAAAGCTGCAAAGTCTTTAAAGATCTGAAAGGTCTCAGATTTCTCTCTCATAGGATATACAAATCCATATCTAGAATGATTATCTACAATTGTTAAAAAATACTTTCTGCCACCAAGTGTTGGTGGGAAAGGACCCACTATGTCAGTGTGTACCAAATCAAAAATGCGTGTTGACCGGCGTGTAGCGTGTTTGGGAATTGCAGCCGCCTTGGATTTAGCCTTTTTGCAAACGGCACAATCCAAAAACACCTTACACCCCTTTAGATCCAAACCTTTTGCGAACTCCGGCATCTTTCTAAGAACACGGAAACTGGCATGCCCCAATCTTCTGTGCCACTTGTGAATACACCTGGAATGCAAAGGTTTACCAGTTAGTGAATTCTCAACATTAACAGTTTCATGAGGACCCTCAGGCTTGCTTTGAGCAACCTGTTTCTGTTTTCTCTGTTTGTTGGCTTTAGGAGCCTTTGGCACAGTAACGTTTTCTCTCTCTGGGACAACTCTCTCTGGGTTCACGTTGTGCCTTTTTGGAGTTTGCATACTTGCCTGTGCTTGCCCTTTAGGCTTTGGCTTTAAGTAATAAACACCACCAATCAGCATGGTTTCAGCAACAATATCTCCATCTTAGACTAAGTAACTTGCTTTTTCGAGGTGGTGAACCTGGAACTTTAAATCTCTAGACAAGTGACTTTGACTAAGCAAATTACTGGTTGCTGAAGGTATGTAATAAACATCAGGGATGTGTGTATCGAGTTCTTCAATGTAAACAGTTCCTTTTCCCATAACCTTGCAAGTGTGGTTGGTGAAGGAATACAGTTCTCGATACTCGGGCTCTGGTTCGCCCATCTCTGTGAAAAGTTCCCTTCTGTGGGTAACGTGCACAGCTGCTCCACTGTCTAAAGTCCACAAAAGACGTCTGTCGAACTTTGGAACAGGTTGTGGAACGTTGGTTATGGCCAGTGTCACAAGTGGAGCTTGTGAATCACGCCTTGGACCATGACGGCCTTGTCTTCCGCCTCTACCTCTGCCTCTGGAATCTGTTCCTCTGGGCTGGTACGTGGCGGGAGCTGGAACTCGTTGGGGACAATCCCGGGTGTCATGTCCCACACGGTTGCAGGTGTAGCATTTTGGCATCCTTGGAGCGTAGCCTCTTCCTTGGAAGGGACGTCTGGCTGGAGCCTTTAACGCTGGAGGCCGTTGCAGATGTGGTGTAGCTAACCTGATAGCTTCGTCTTCCACTAAAAGTCTGCAAACGTGGTTAACTGTGCGTTGAGCAATAGGCACGTAGTTAATCTTTGCAACAGCATCTTTCCATTCATAATTCAATGAGTTAATGATGATGCTAATCATTTGGATATCATCGATTACATGGCCATTTTGTCTCAATTCACTTCTCATTCTTTTCAGTTTGGTCAAATGTCCACCAATTCGTTCACCAGGTTTCAACTTCGAACCATGGAACTCAGACATGAGCAAACATGAGGATTCAATTGAAACGGGCCTGTAGCAATCTTCCAAAATAGCCCAAATTTCTTGGGCAGTTGCATCAGGTGGAAAGATACCTTGGATCTCAATTTCCATTGACATGAGTAAAGTCGTGATTGCTCTGTTTTCGAGGTCTCTTATCGCAGGTGTCCAGGGTTGACGGGGAGGATTAAAAACCATGGAATATGTGCCTTCTCTTCGAAGCAAGAGCGCAATTTCACTGACCCAGGCTTTATAATTCTCTCCTGACTCCTTTAATTTGGACTCACCAGTCAAGGGGGTGACTGTGAATACCTGCTGAGGAACAATTTGTTGCTCTGGTTGCAAATCTGGTTGTTGAACCAGGGGATGCTGGGGTTGCATCATTGGCCTTTGCGTGGCAACATCAAATTGGCTTCCTCGAATTCGCCTTTCGCTTTGCCTTTTTCCATCTAGGGAGGATTCGACACCGCCAGGGGGTGGGGGCAAAGTTTGGGCTTCTGTAAAACTCATAGACAGATCTCTAAAAATCTGGTCCAACTGCTTCATCTTTTGCTGTAATAATTTTTCTCCGCCAGCAGATGGCAGTGCAGCTTCACTTTTTGGCTGCCTCACCTTTCTATACGTATGCGGAAGTTCAGTTGACTCAAAGGGACCACGTGACCTCGGTGACGTGTACATGTCTCTTTGTTCTGATTGACCAATGAACTCTGTGGGGTGTGTCTTAGGCTGTTGTTTTGAAGACAAGATGGCGTCCTCAGACATTTTGGGAATGGTGGAGCTTCTCCTACTTCGCCTTATCTCTTCAAAACACACTCTCGCCTCCCTAGCATATCTTTTGAAACGTTCTATTTGATCAAGATAGCTTTGCATTTCTTGCTCATCATCTGGGGGGATTTCATAAAATCTGCTTTCTGCGTGGGAGGATTTTTTTTTGTGCCGGCAGTTGCCATTCATCAATTGTTTGATAATCTGCGAGGGTCTGGGAATGGAGTGGCTCTGGCAGAGTGGGAAGTTTTGGCTTGGCCCCCAAAAATTCATAATCTCCTGGAGATATTTTAGAAGGAGGAACCACTGACCTCGTTTCGTGGATGTCGCGTCCTGTAGCTCCTTCCCCCACATTTGGCTCGGCACTTTGTTGCTCCTGAAGCACGTTTTGATCTTGCTTCTCTGTGTCCGAGGGGGCCTCCTTGTCAGAGGAAGCTGATTCATCTGTGCTCGCCCCATCTTTCCTTTTCTTTTTTTTCTTTTTCTCCGACATTGCTAATTAGACTTAGTCGGTTATCTTTAGATAGCATGAAGGGAAAATACAGCCATAAATTGTAGCCATCTCAGCTACAACCATCCTCTGCTACCAAGTTGTCAGGGGAAAAAAAATGCCCTGGGGAAATCTGAGATCAATGGACCGTGGCTGATTCCCTTCCGCATATCTTTTGAGATATTGAGAAAAATAAAAGTCTTCAAAAGTATTCTAATTAATAAACAAACTTTAATAATAAAATAAAAAGTAAATGAAACAGAAAATAACTAATTGGTTACATTTTGATAATGAAAGCTACGTTTGCCAAGCTGGCAGCCAAACAAAGAAGAAAGGAATTTGGAATGGAATGTGTAAACGCATGCGCAATAAATCACTTTCTGATAAGAACTTTTTGTTTTATGACCTGCGCAATAAAGCTTTCTTAGTTTAACTCTTGAGTGTCAGTTTAGGCAGTTCAGGCCTAGCAAACCTTTTAACATCGTGACAAGGAGAGATCGTGGGCCTGAGGGGTATCTGGCCCAGTTATTGAATAGATGAAGGACCCCTCCTCTGCCAGGGAGTCTGCCTCATCAAGGTAATCTGCTGCCAGGGAATGGCCTGAGGAACCCATAGAGGCCCTGGATGGATTAGGGGAAAAATCAAATTCCTCTCTTTCCCCTGGAAGGGAGGGAGGAATCCCCTGTCTGGAGGTAGATGGAACAGGAACCCCTTCCTCCCCAGGAGTAGGGGCTGGAGGAAGGGCCTGCTGGGCAGAAAAGGCCTTCTGGAACTGTTTCTCCAGGGCCCTCTGCCTCCTAGCATCTAGTCTCTCCTCAGCCTTAGAAGGCTGCTTGGCTTTAGGAGCCTTCCCCTTAGCTGGGCATCCCACCCCTTCACCTTTAGCAGCAGGGTTGGTCCTGCTGCGTTTAGCTGCTGGTGGGCCAGCCTGCTGATCCACTTGCTTCTCCATAGCGTTGGGAATCCTTCCCGATGGCTGAGGTGCTGGAGAATCTGAGGCTTGCATCTCTGGGATCCTCCTGCTGTAGGCAAGTGGTGGCTGGAAAATGGCTCCGGCTGAAATGAGGTCGGAAGCCAGCAGATCCGCGCTGAAGAAGGCAAGGGTGAATGGTCTAGATGACCAAAAGAACCCCTGCGGCCGCTTGTAGGTCTGGAGGGGAAGAGACCCAGTCAGGAGACCCTGCGATGGTCCTCTTCAACCCCTACTGCGGCGATCTGCAGAGAGCGCAGGCAACGCGATGAGGCTAAAAGCCCCGGCAGAAAAAGCGCGCCAAAATTTTTAAACTAAAAATGGCCGCCATTCGCGTTTTCGCGCCTGGAGCGGCACCGGGGGAAAAGGCAACAGCCTAATGCTGTCCCTTGGGGTCCTAGCCTCCTACCTGCACCCCCGTTGTTCGCTGGCAGCCGCCAAACGACCCCCCCCGATGCGACTGCTCTCGTCGCTGCGAGAAGCGAGTCGCGCTCCAGGCAGCCTGGCTCGCGCGCCAAATTCAAAATGCAAAAAGGCGAAAATGCAAGAAAATCCAAGAAAATACAGAAAAATAACAAACTTCTATCTAGGAGCTAACTAAACTTAACTATTTTACTCAAAAGGAGCTAACTACACTAACCAAAGGGTCCAGTCTGCTGCTCAAGGACTGGATCTCCCCAATTTGCGTCCTGTAGGGCGACTGAGTTTTTAAAACTGAGCCTCTGAGGGGAGCAAGAGGCAGAGCTACAAGAATTCGAACTCAGTCCTTGGGCAGCAAGCTGATGTTAACCCGTGCTTGGACACTCCAAGCAGCGCCTAGGAGAATGCTGTATTATATTGTCTAAATCTGGGGCTGCCTGTCAGGAAGTCCTTAAAGAAACATATATATAAGCCCGCAATTCAGTTTAGAAAGTTAGCAGTTGTGTTCTCCATCCTTTGCATGCTATCGCACCTTTCAGTAAGGTAGCATTGCATCTCCATGATCTAATACAGCAGCATGGGAACAATGCCATTGGGAATTCCTGCTGGAAAATGACTAGTGTTTATGCTAATGGAAACTGCACTGTGTTAAAATGGTAATTAACTTTTGTTTGTTATGGAATGTTCTAACAATTATCATTGGCAGGAAATCCAGAAGGTGTGCTGCAGGAAAACCCATAGAATGTCCACTAATGGTCAGCTTCTAGCTGTCAGGAAATAGTTATTCTTGCATCTCTAGAAAGTTTCCTTATTCATTATACAGTCTTAAATTTAGGACCATAATTGAGCCCAAATTTATGTTGCTAAGTGAGACAGTTAAGGGAATTTTGACCCATTTTACAACCTTTCTTGCCACAATTTTTAAGTGCAATTGTTAAGTTAGTAATACAGTTGTTAAGTGAATGTGGCTTCTTCATTGACTTTGTCAGAAGGTCACAAAAGGGGATTGCGTGACTCCAGGCCACTGCAACCATCATAAATATGAGTCAGTTGCCAAGTATCTGACTTTTACTCAAATGGCCATGGGAATGCTGTAATGGACTCAAGTGTCAAAAATGGTCATAGGTCACATTTTCAGCACTGCTGTAACTTCAAACAGTCACTAAATGAACGGTTCTAACTATCTGGACATATTTTTTTTATTATCAAGCATACTTAGATCTGGGAATTCTGAATATTTGTATGCACCTAAACCACCAGGTATGGAAAAAAAAAATCACTAATTTTAAAACCCTTCTTGGTAATAACTCTACATAAAATTACAAGAAGGAATTATTTTTATTTAATTCTAGTTAATAATATGTGCTTTGGCCTTCCTGTCAATCCTAAGAAAAGCAAAGGCAAGCAGTTACATACTCCCATCATTTTGTCTACTCCAAATTTCAGCTGCTCTGCCATAAATCCTGGAGTTTTTGTTTTGCAAACTTGTGTAATTGTTTGTGGTTTAAGAGCAATGTGGGGACAAAGGAGCTTCAAGCTGCTAGTAATATTAACATATCCAAGCTACGTTTGTTGCATTATTCTGGATTTTTTTTTTCCTTTTTCTGGTCAAGCTGATTTTGGCTCAGCCACTTCGAACAATTAATAGACACACTGCAATCCTTTCTGTAAATTCTGGGACAAACTCTGGAAGCAAAAAACAAAGAGGAAAAGCGATGACAGCGAAATGTTCAGCAGTGGAAATCATTGCAACATAGAGAGAGCGGTTTTAGTGCCCACCAGCAGGCAGTCCCTGAAGAAAGATTGTTCCAAGAACAGTGAACTGAAGCTGCATTTGGGTGGCATCCAATCTTCTAAGATTCCCCAATCTGTAGGCAATTGTTTCTTATGCTAGCAAAGGGCTATAACTATGGTTTCCAAATAAAATACTTGCAAAAGATAGGCTTCCATCCATTTATGTTAAAAGTCTTACGGATAAAATTATTTCATCTAGACTAAAGGCTTCTGTATAGTTCCAACTATACAGGGTGGAGAGATTTATTTATTTGTGCCCCGCCTGTATTATGTTTACAAATAACTCAAGGCAGTGAGCATATCCAACTTGGGCTGAGGGAGAGTGACTGGTCCAAAGTTACCCAGTTGTCCTTCATGTTTAAGGTGGAACTAGAATTCACAGGCTCCTGGTTTCTAGCCTGGTGCCTTAACCACTAGACTTTTCCGTTTCCTTTGAATGAAGCTGTGCCTTGCTGCAATCTTCAATATCATGGAAGTTCCAGGAGCATTTGCTAAGATCAGCACACAAGAAATTTGAAAAGGTCTCTCTGACTTACTCTGTAATTACTCACACTATTGAATATCTACTTTTTATCTACTGAAATACATAAAGATTTTTCAAAGAGGTAAAAAGTGCTAAAGTGCTAAATTCACTGACTCTTATGTACACAAATCAGCAGATGTAACCAAAGAAAGGATGTTACCCAAGGAACAATTATTGTGGGAGGTGGGGAAGCAGTTGGATTTGATATACCGTATTTATCGGCGTATAACACGCACAGGCGTATAACACGCACCTTCATTTTAAGAGGGAAATTTCAGGAAAAAAATTTAAATTTCAAATAAAGAACTTTGAAGCAAAATAAGGGTAGCTCAGAACTTTTTTTATTAACTTTTAGTCGGGAGTCCGGGGAGAGGAGAGACGGCTCATCCATTCTCTCCTCCTCTCACCCACACCCTGCTGTCTAAAGCGCTTCCTTTCGCCCGCCCGAGCTCTTCCGCGGGCAAAAGCGTTTTAGTCGGGTGTCGGGGAGAGGAAAGACGGCTCATCCATTCTCTCCTCCTCTCACCCACACCCCGCTGAGTAAAGCGCTTCCTTTCGCCCGCATGAGCTCTTCCACGGGCGAAAGAAAGCGTTTTAGTCGGGTGTCGGGGAGAGGAGAGACGGCTCATCCATTCTCTCCTCCTCTCGCCCACACCCCGCTAAGTAAAGCGCTTCCTTTCGCCCGCATGAGCTCTTCCATGGGCGAAAGAAAGCATTTTAGTCCGGTGTAGCGTTTTAGATGGCTCATCCATTCTCTCCTCCTCTCGCCCACACCCTGCTGTCTAAAGCGCTTCCTTTCGCCCGCCCGAGCTCTTCCGCGGGCGAAAGAAAGCGTTTTAGTCAGGTGTCGGGGAGAGGAGAGACGGCTCATCCATTCTCTCCTCTCACCCACACCCCGCTGAGTAAAGCGCTTCCTTTCGCCCGCATGAGCTCTTCCACGGGCGAAAGAAAGCGTTTTAGTCGGGTGTCGGGGAGAGGAGAGACGGCTCATCCATTCTCTCCTCCTCTCGCCCACACCCCGCTAAGTAAAGCGCTTCCTTTCACCCGCATGAGCTCTTCCATGGGCGAAAGAAAGCATTTTAGTCCAGTGTAGCGTTTTAGATGGCTCATCCATTCTCTCCTCCTCTCGCCCACACCCCGCTGAGTAGCGCTCCGTGATCCTTTTCTGTGCATCTGGCGTTTAGATAGATAGCCGGATGTTTTAAATGCCAGGCGCACAGAAAAGCAGCTGCTGTTGGGGCGAAGTGCTCCGCGATCCTTTTCTGTGCGCCTGGCGTATATCGCCTGGCGTATATCGGCGTATAACACGCATACATCATTTGCCCCCTATTTTTCGGGGGGGGAAGTGCGTGTTATACGCCGATAAATACGGTAACTCACAGATCTAGACTGATTCTATCAAAACCTGATTCCTGAGTTAGGAGGCTCTATTCACAATCACTCATGCCCTAGTCACCTCCAGAATGGACTACTGTAATGTGGTCTACATGGGTTTGCCCTTGAAGAATGTCTGGAAGCTTCAACTGATGCAGAATGCAGCAGTGTAGGCAATTACATTACATATTACACTTCTGTTCCACGAACTCCACTGGCTGCCAGTCTGGGTCCAATTCAAGGTACTGGTTTTAATCTTTAAAGCCCTTCATGGCATGGGACCAGGTTATCAGAAGAACTGCCTCTCTATAACCTCTGCCTGTCCCCTTAGATCTGGCATATTGTAATACTGTCTGTTAGGGGCTTATGTTTGGTAGAGGTGAGCCTTTCTGCCATGGCACTGCCTTGTGCAACATTACACACACACACACACACAAACACACACACACACACCAAGAAGTCAACTTAGCTCCATCCCTATTAATGTTCCAAAAGTCTCTCAAGATCTGGTTATGACATCTGGCCATAGATCCCAAGGAACTGGAGACCTTCTTAGATGGCCTCAGTGTGGCTGATATATTCATTCTCTCCATGCCTTGTGATTTATATACTTTAAATTTTAACAATTATTTTTTTTATATTTTATCATGATTGTTTTTACATATTTGACGTCTTAGTTGATTGTTGCACTGCTCAGAATCGCTTTTCATTTTTAAAAAAAAATGTTTTATTAGGTTAAATTAAAAATAAAAACTATGCAAGCTACAAATATTTTTAAATCAAATAAAAAAGGAAAACAATAAGAAAAAACAAGTAATTGTCCCCTTTATCCCAAACAATTTAAGCAAATGTATCACCATCTCTTAAGTTACAAGATACAATATACTCTCAATTCTTAACTAAAAACTAAATCCAAAATTCTCATTGTTCATTTTTTTATCAGCAAGAGTCCACTAACGGGCGCGCAATTTGGGCGTCCTCCTAGATGCCCGGCTGTCGATGGATGACCATGTGGCAGCCGTGGCAAGGGGGGCGTTCCACCAGGTTCGCCTGGTGCGCCAATTGCGCCCCCTACTGGACCGGGACGCCTTACGCACAGTCACTCATGCGCTGGTGACGTCTCGTCTGGACTACTGCAGTGCTCTCTACATGGGGCTCCCCTTGAGATGCACCCGAGGACTACAGCTAGTTCAGAATGCGGCCGCGCGGGCTATCATGGGGAGTACTAGATACTCCCACATAACACCTCTCCTGCACGAGCTGCACTGGCTGCCTGTGGTTTTTCGGGTGCGTTTCAAGGTGCTGATTACCATCTTCAAAGCGCTCCATGGCACAGGACCTAGTTACCTGCGGGATCGCATCCTACCGCATATATCCCTGCGACCAATTTGCTCTCACAGGGAGGGACTCCTCTGGGTGCCGTCCACCAAGCAATGCCAACGGGCAGCGCCTAGGAGTAGAGCCTTCTCTGTGATGGGCCCAACCCTCTGGAATGACCTCCCCCCCGATATTAGAACTACTACCGACTTCCGCTCCTTCCGACAAAAACTTAAGACTCACCTGTTCCAATTAGCCGGCCTGGCCCATCTATAGTTCCATTCTTACCTCCTGGCAGATATTTTATCTGGGATAGTTTTTAGGGTTAATGTATTTTAAATTTTTAAAATTTTAATCTAACTTAAACTAAATTTGTACAGTGAACTATTGTTACCTCCTCCAGCCCTATATTTATTTTATATTTATACTATGTATATTTACTGTTTTATTGTTTTAATATGACTGTACACCGCCCCGAGTCTCTTCTGAGAGAGGGGCGGTCTAGAAATTGAATAAAGTTAAGTTAAGGTATATCAAACATAAATTATATATTTATCTATCTTAACCTTGATTGAATAAGCCAACTTTGTCTTCCTTCTGTATACTTTTAACAACCTTAATTCTTAACTCCTTCAAATAGACTCCTGTAGCTAGTTTTTTGTTGCCATTTTTTTATCCTTCCACAAAAAATCTTTCAGAACTTTAGCAAGTATGTTTTGTACATCAAGCAGGAGGATTTTTTTAATATCACTTCTTATAAAATCCTCCAAAACTTTAACAGATCTCTCTTATATTACCAGTGAAAATAAATCCATATCTCTTTCCTGGTTCAATAGTTGCATATGTAGGTACTCCTCAACTTATGATCACAATTGGAACTAGAACTTCTGTCGCTAAGCAATGCAATCATTAAGTTAGTCATCAGGTGACTGAACCCAATTTTACTTCATTTTTTGCCATTATCAGTAGTGAATCATACAATTGTTAA
Organism: Natrix helvetica; assembly: GCF_964273705.1. NCBI lineage: Eukaryota > Metazoa > Chordata > Lepidosauria > Squamata > Natricidae > Natrix > Natrix helvetica. The sequence continues at coordinate 239,977,301 of NC_138548.1, read as the reverse complement.
GTGAATCACACAATCATTAAGACAATCAACAGGCATTAAGTGAGTCCAGCTTCCCCCATTGACTTTGCTTGTTGGAAGCTGCAAAGCCAATATCTCCCCGGGACTCAGGTGCTGGTGTGTGATTTGAATTGGCTTTTCGGCCAAGCCTTACCATGAGGCGGCCGCCCAGCTGTTTGGCGGCCACTACAAAGCTCCACTGATATTGTTGCTGCTTCTTGTTGCCTGTTGGAGACTTGGATTTTTTAAAAAAACTCTGCCTAGAAACCTGGAGAGAAGTAAGGATTTGGGCTAGACTGAGTTAAGAAACTGACTCCAGTCAAGCCAAGGAGCTGTGTCCAAGCATTTCATAGTCTCTGGGCTAATAGGTAGAAGTTATAACCCATGCACGGAGTCTCCAAGCAGCGCACAAAAGAATGATTGCTTATAGCATATAACAACGCTCACATGAGAGGTCTCATGTGGGTGTGGAGTAGAATTGTGTAACTGCACAAGGACGTCTATTGAGCAGGCCTGAGAAATGCACTTAGGGAGAAAACAAGATGAGTATAGTTAAGAAAGACAAGACAGTTTTTCTCATGATTTAATAAATGTCCATTTGGGTTCTAATATATCCTTTTCAGCTTACTACAGTATTATATATACATTTGAGTATGATATTTCTGCAATTTTCTAATTTGTCAACATCATTTGTACACACTTAAAGGTAAAGTCCTCTGCAAATCATGCTCTGTTTCACACCTATCCTATTTTCTTGGCAACAATATGACATTTTTATGGCTTTGTTTTTTCAGCTTCTCAATTTAGTGCACAGTCTTAGGTTTTTTTAATGCTCTTCCACCCGAGTAATAAACAGGTCTGACCTTGCTTAGCTTTTTGGAGAGTAGCCAGCATTGCTTAGATGCTGCCATCTATTAAGGAACATACAAGCACAAATTATGTGCAACCATTTGAAATAATGGCATATACCAGTGCCAAGATTAGTATACCAGATAGGGCATGCTTTTAATAATGTAGCAGAAGGAAACTGCAATAATTTTACAGTAGCTCCTGGTTGATTTGAGCTTTGAGTAACATCAAAGCTATTCCATACAAACACAAGCTTCATTTCTGTTTAAAGGGATTTCAAGGGAACTTCTATGCATAAACAATAAGGGTTTCTTATTGCCAAATGTCTCAACATTACCTCACTGACCTTGTCTGGCTTCGGAAGGTAAGCTGAGTTGGGTTCTCAGTTATAGTAGGACTCTTATGGAATTACAGGACCATCAGTAAGACTGGAAAGTCAAAATATGTCCCAGATGCTTAATTGAATTAAACTCTGCAAGAGGAGACATGTCTGCATTTGGCTACTCAAGGTCTGTTCTTCAAAATGACAACAAATCACAAAAGCAGATAAAAGCCATGTGGAGCTCTGGTTATTTAATAAACATATTATGTCTGCTAAACAATATAGAATACACTGTAGGCTTGGAGCAAAATGTGCCTTCCTTTACATTCCAATCATGTTTTAAAATTAGGGGTTATACATTTCTTGTTCCCATAGCTGCACAGAAAAGTTTGAAAATATGCAGACTAGCTTGTGCAGAATCAATCTGGTGATTTTTTAAAAGTGCCAGAATATTCTCAGTCTTATTTTTAAAAAAACACACAAATATAGATGCTGTATAGTTATGATTAAAAATCTACATTTTAAAAAGACTGAATTCATTTAATGTTGCAGAATAAAAGTATATGCATTCAGATTAATTGCATTGCTTCAAATATCAACAGAAATAAATGTTGGATACAGAACCAAATAAAGACTTATAGCTTGGGAGTTTAAATGACTTGCAGAATTAATCTCTAGAGAATATTTTGGAACGTAGCATATCCATACTGCCATTGGAAAAAACTAAGTGATCTCAGCTGTTTCTCTACAGTAGGTGCAATATGTAACCAAGAGCCCAGCTGCTTTAGTACATTGCTTCCTGTCTATTCAACACGGGCCCATTGATAATAGCTAAAGATTCATTTTCCTCAATAGCTCAGAGCTATAGAGACAAATATTTTGCAAAAACAAAGGAATTCCCCCCTTCCCTAGTGGGACAGGAGGTCATGTAAAACTTCATACATGGGGCATGACATAATATAACTTCTGTACATTCAGAGAGCTGTACTGTTATCCCTTCCAGCATTCACCCAGTCCCAATATGTGGGAAATTCTCAAAATTAATGCATCGTTTATAGTCATCTAAAGTGCAAAGGTTCAATTCCCTGCTATCTGTGTCTGAAGATTCCCAATAAAGGATAAACGGGTCATGTGACGTCTCCTTTATCAATGTAATTGATAACAATCAACGCAGCCATTTCTACTGCAGCTAAATAAAAAGACTCAGGTTCCTTTATATTGAATAAAGCACTATTTATTGTGTCATAAAAAATCAGTAAAGGAACAAAGGTTAAAGACTTAACCCTTTATGAGGCCTCTCTCCCAAAATTGAAAGTAAAGATGCCATCAAGCTTGCCTTGCTACTCTTTAAAAGGTTTCTTGGTGCAATGAACTTCAGAACTCTGAAACTGGTTTGCAACGTCATTTTTCAGGGATGTTTTCCAATTTCCCAATCTAGCCAATAGCCCAGGAATTCCCTACTAGTCTACCACCCAAGAGCTAACCAAGTTTAATTTTATTTAGCTGCTGCCAAGCTGAGTCAGAGGCAATTATGTGCAACCAGCTGCTGTGATGAATGACACCTACATTTTAAAAGAGACTAAAAAAGAGCTTTGAACTTTGCTGTTCATTAAAGCAGACCAATTTTTTAAAGGTTTATGTGCAAGCCTAAAAAAAAGAGGCCGATGTTTTAGGAATCACATTAACTTTATAGAATGCACTTTTGAAAGCAGAGGCATCTTTTCCTCAGACTTGTGTGGAAGCCTGGAAAAGAGACTCAGCAGCTTTAAAAATAGCAGAAAAGTGTTGTGCTCTCATGAGATCTGAAACATTTATTCTGAATAATTTTTCAAGCATGTGCAGTTTTGATGTATGTAAGATATCACCATGAAATCTAACAGCTCCAGACAAATATGATTCAGCATTTTCATATGAAAATAAGAGGCGGGAATATGAAGTACGTTCACCACCTTGAGATGACCAAATATTGTTTTAAATGTAGGATAAAAATATATTAATATCCATACAATAAAAAAAAAACAATGGAAACATGCTATATTCAAATGATTTAAATTTGTGGACTAATTTTGGGTGAAGAAACTGGAAAAGCACTTATATAATGCCATAACGTCAATCTATATTAGAACTAATGGGAAATCGTTTGTTTGAAGCACATTCAGGAAATTCTGTTGTGCAATTTTGAGTCAGCTACCAAATGCTTTGATTACTCCATGTTATCGGATAACAAAATAGAGACCCGGCAAGTAGAGCAAAGTCATTCTATAGCTCTAGTGTGGCATATTCTACCAGCCTATCCATCTCACCATTTTCCTCAAGGCCTTCTTTTCCTTTTTTTCTCTCCATCATCCACTTCTAATGTTAATGTCCTAGTAGGGCATAGCACTCTGGCCTGTGAACACTTTAAAACAGGGCACCTAAAACTAAATCCAGATGTGGAAAAGTTAATGCTAGCAATATTTTCCATATATCCAATTTAAAAATGTGAGATTGTTAAAGGGACCAAAATCAGCACCATGGACAGGAACAGATGTCAGGTTTGTGTGAACTATGAGTCAGGCTAAATAAAAGAAACGTTTTCTTGAATCTGATGTCTGTTTTTTAAACTTATCTCCCTCCCTCTCTCTTTCTCCCCCTTTCATCCTGCAAAAATCATTCATCCATTTTTTTCGTACAATAAATGGGGCAGTATGATATAGGTTAGGCTGAGAGCTAGTGACTATTCCCCAAGTTATCCTAGTGATGTTCCAAATCTGAGGGGGTCTTGAATCTAGGTATTCCATTTCCCAGTCCAACATGGGCTGTTTTCTAGATACATACATGTCTTCAGTGGTTGGCTGCACTTAGCTGACTTTGCCTGATCTAAAAAAAAAAAAGACTAAGCAATGTTGGTTCTGGTTAGACTTGGATGGGAAAACACCAGAAATACTGAGGGTTGCAGATTAGAGCAGGAGGTTTTTAAAAATTCCAGAAGAAGGCAATAACAAATCATTTTGAATTATTGCCAAGAAAATTACATAGAATAATGCATGACGTCACCAGGAGCTGAGTTCATATCAAATAAGACTTGTGATTAATTTGGGGCTTCCCTTGAAGACTATGTGCACATGGCAGAGTAAAGTTGGTAGTGTTTGTCATCTGTAAATCCCTACATGGCATAGAACCTAGCTATTTGAGGGACTGCCTGTCTCACTATCTGTTCTGACCTAGGCTTCCCGAGAAAGCATAAATCACAATCTTAGTCCCCAAAACCCTCTTTTATTTATACATCTGGAAATTATGGTCATTCCCAGTCCACAAGGCCTCACAAACAGTCCGTGAAGGTTCCAACAGATGTCTGCTCGAGTTGCCACAGTCTTTCAGGGGAATGTTGATAAACAGCCACCTTATCTCCCTTGGAATGCTGCCAGAGACCTAATTGCCAAATGCAGAACGAGGCCAAAGTTAGCACAGAGTTAAACAGAATTTTTCAAAGCTTGAACTGATCAGATGAACTAATTGCTTCCTGCAAAAGCTCATGTCCTGTTCACTCCTCTTTTATGTCTTATGGTAGGGGCCAATCATCTCCAAGCCTTACTCCCAAGTCGCCCCTGTTTTCTTAATTGTTGTTGCCTTCTGGCAGCCCTATGCATGCGCACACTGGGAACAGGCTCCCACTGTTCTTCTGCCTCGCTGATGTCAGGCTCCGGAGGCAGAAAATAACTACCAGATGTCCCTGGCCCCCTCTCTGCCTCCAATGCAGAGCATTCGCCAGAGTTTTCCCCAGACTCCAGGACTGGCCCATGTTACTCCCCAACCAAATCTGCTGCCAGCTCTGCTGGCCGCTGGCAGGCCACAACACTATCAAGAGAAAACAAAAAGAACCTTAGCACATCACATATTGGGAAAAACAATGGAGCAATGAACTTGCAGATGAATGAATGGATAGGAGACAAGTGTAGGTAGGCAAGTAGAGAAAGAAAAGGCTGCTAGAGATTGTAAAACCGAGTCACCTCATTTCACAACAATCAGTCTTCCTGAGCTAGGTGAAGTCATCTCTGGTATGACACCAAACTACTCTAGTCTCCCCATCTTAGCAGACTTCAATATGAAGCAGTCTGCTGTAATGATTAAAATGTTGGATGGATGGTCAGGCATGTAAGTTCACGAGGGCCAATTGGTTTGTTTTTTCTTTGTCCAACCAACCTGTTGTTGGGTGGGTGGAGGTGGGTGTGCTATCTATGCCATCTTGAGTTCTTAAAGGAACAGTGGGATATGATCTAACAAATACATAAATGCATATACTGAAGATATAGAAACAGGAATGTTTCACGATGCCATGATTGCTGTGATAATGTCCCAATTAGTACCTGGCTCCATATGCAGCAGAGCACATACCTGCTATCTGTTCAGCTGGTACTGCTGATCGGAAAGTGGAGAAGCTTTCTATAATTGCATTGTCATGGACAAATCACTCTCTTTGACAGAGCTCCACACAGAGCAAAGCAATCTCGCTCTGCCTCCCACTCTCCCAAGAAACCGAAATCTGAATTCAGAAACTAGCAGCAAGAAGTCAAGGATGAGACTTTTTGCACATGCCAAAGGAACAGTAAGAAAAAGAAGATCAATTATTGCAAGATATTTATTTCAAGGCATTTAAGCTCTATACCTCTTTGTTAGATTTCTTGCTGTTCCGTTTTTGGCCTTAGATGTAGAATGAAACTACGCAGTATTTTGATAACAGTCCTATCTTATCACAGCCTCCTGGTTAGCTGGTCAGGCTTAGATTGGCAGTTGTAGTGGGCTGGAAACAGATGCAGGAGCTCTTAGAATTAATCAAATCAAACACAGATTGGGACCCGTTTTAAGACCCATCTGAAATCTCATTCCATGGCAATGGTTGTAGAGAAAGGTGCTTAATTCTCTGCCAAGAGCACGGAGCAAGAATGAGATGCTACTTCACAGTGGTGAAATTCAAATATTTTACTACCAGTTCTGTGGGTGTGGCTTGGTGGGCTTGGTGGGCGTGGTGTGGTTTGGTGGCCGTGGCTTGGTGGGCATGGCAGGGGAAGGACACTGCAAAATCCCCATTCCCTCCACACTCTGGGGCCAGTCAGAGGTGGCATTTGCCAGTTCTCTAAACTACTCAAAATTTCCGCTACCGATTCTCCAAACTACTCAAAATTCCCGCTACCAATTCTCCAAACTACTCAAAATTTCCACTATCGGTTCTCCAAACTACTCAAAATTTCCACTATTGGCTCTTCAGAACCTGCTGGATTTCACCCCTGCTACTTCATACTTGATTGTTAGCATCTCCTCTATCAAGATATTGAGGAAGTGTAGCTAGAACAGTCAGAGACTCACTGTGAGCCATTTGCATTGTTTTTGGGAAAGGTTACTGGTTTCATCTTCATTTGGATTTGAGCACTGGGATAGGTTATAAAGAGGTAGCTCTGGTAAATGCTGTATATATGGATTCTTTTCAGCTTGAGGGTCTCGCATGTTCGAACAGGATATCAGCTTCATGCTAAACCTTGTTCTTTCTGGGTGATTAAATGGGTCAGGTTAGCATTATCTCCATTGTTAAGAGAGGCAATTAATGCCTCCTTGAATGTGAGATGGATTCCTCCCTACTTAAAGGGGCCAGTTATGTAATATTTTCACGTAATGAAAAAGCTTCTGCCAAAAAACCTGAAAGTAATTTTTTCCCCAAGCATGACTCTTACAGTGTCTTTTGTAAAGCGTTATTTTTTAAAAAAGGAACGGGACTACAAGAATTCCAACTGAACTATTTCCCAACAATCAACTAATATATGCTGAGTATACATTAGGGCAGATTCTTCCTAGTTTTCTTTTTACTGGGTTTTTTTTGGGGGGGGGGGGTGTCGAACTGGCAAACCAAGTGGCTTTTTCATTGCCAGAAATAGAAACATGCAGGGTAACTGTTTATAAAATAGTCTCCTGAATCTTTATCCTTGTGGAATCAAGCATTACATAGTGCTCCCTGCAGCCTGAAAGAGACCATCTTTGTAATTATAGATCAGCCTCAAATGTTGTATTCTTATGTAGTTGATTGACATAATTGTAGCTTCATAACTCCAAATCCATCTATTTGTAACTAACCGGGGGGCAGGGGGAGGCGCATTTCAATAGGGATCTTATCCAGTTTATGGTATTTGGGTGGATGACTTATAATGGAAACCAGACAAAGAAAATGCAACCTTGCTCCTTTCCTTGATACATTCAGTGGCTTTTATTGTTATCATCTTTCTGAGTTATCTAGTAGGGTTGAGTCTTGGGTACATTTGTACGTAGTGGCTCTAGTTCCGTGATGGCGAACCTATGGCACATGTGCCACAGGTGGCACGCAGTGTCCTCTCTATGGGCATGTGAGCCGTTGCCTCAGTTCAGCTCCGCTGTGCATGTGTGCACATCTCCCACTGGCCAGCTGGTCGTCAGGTCTCTGCCGCACATGTGTGAAAGTGGGGCATGTGCAGGAGTCAGGCGTGCATGCACGGGAGGTTGGAAACATGAGGGGGGTCATACATGCATTGCATTTTGGGGTTTTGGCTGCACCTCACACTTTGGGTACTCAGTCTGGAAAAGATTAGCCATCACTGCTCTAGTTCTTCCTATCTGGACATGTTCAGAAGGTGGTGTTTGAGGTCTACTGTTCAAGACCTAATACTGGATTTACAGATGGTAGCTGCTTACACAACTCTGGCTTGTGTGCCGACAGCAACTTTTCCTGAGTTTTGGATTCAATGATACTAGGGAGAGCACCTTGCTTATAATCCATCTGTCTGCAGCTATTCAATAAAGGACTATCCTAAGAAAATGACAACAAATGGTTAATTATGTAATAAAACTACATAATTTTAAATTTGCTACATGCATGGCTAAAGCTTGAGCAATAATTGATTGACTTGCATAGACATTTTTTTCTTAATGACTGGGATCATTGGAGAGGGGTTCCTTCCCCTCCCCAGAGAAGGCAGATAAAAGAAGGCCTTTTACAGACCATTAATTAATAGGAAGTAGAGAAAGACAGAATACCGAAACATGCCCTTTGGCTCAAGGGACATGTAAGCAAACACAAACATCCAGCCATAGCCTAGAACATAATATTCTGGCATTTCTATTTTATTTAGTTTTTTGTTTGGCATCTTCAATACACTACTTCAGTTCATGGTACTATGGGCCAAACATCTTTTGCACTGATATTAGAAACTATGATGTTAATATTTCTGGGTAGCTTTAGCACTTTTAATGTATAGGTGTATTTAATATAGATATATTCGTTTTCCTTTATTCTCTTTACCCTCAGTATACTACTCAGCTTGTCTATTCTGCTCCATTACCCTGATGTACAAAACATAATGCCACCCAGAGTTGCTTTAGCAACTGGGGTGGCTAACAAATTGATTAAATAAATACACACTGTACTTCCTTTTAGGAAAGGACGTTATGAGAATGACTAAGGGAAATTTCAAATAAAAGGAAGCAGATCAGTATTTTAAAATAATATGATATTTTATATGTGGCTTCCCAAGAATTTGCCTGGAACTTTATGAAACTTCAGAATGGAAGCATTTATTTCATTCCAGTGACCTCACAAAAACTGCCCCTCTTCAGAGTTTGGGCACTTTAATTAATTGTCAAGAGAGCTGCCTTGCCCCAGCTCAGTATTTCCAGTCAATCTAATACCTAAACTATATTTACACCAGCCAGACTTTGTGTACAATTAAAATCCTAAAGTCAAGACTCTTCCAGAGGTGCAGTAATGATCCGTCTTGGGTTTCTATGATAATGTGCTAAACACAAACCCAATTGCTAAGTTTGAAACCACATCCTTTCAAAATCTGCTCCATTGTATGCCTACAACTCTCCCAGTCAAGTTCACAGTGGGAAATTCAATCCATCCCATGTGTTTTTGATATCAGAATCAAGAAACTGCAATCAAGAACTTTCCAGCTCAACATTCTAAACCATATTTTTCTAGAACAACGTTTCCCAAGAAGGGCAGTCAAATCCACCAGGCTACAGTCTTTCAATGGTATATTGATGTGACTGTAATCTTTAGGGGGACAAACAACTTAGAAGTTTCATCACTACCTCTAAGCAGGCCAGACCAAGAGATCAACTCCACTGAAGACTAGAACTACCTCTACTGAAATGGACTATAATAACAGAATTTTGAAACTGTAAAGACTGCAACAGCTACCCCTTAGGACAAACAGGGGGAAGACTAGCAGAACAAATCCATGAACAGCAACTAGCTGTCAGAAGACATGATGAAAAGTCTTTAATTTCACAACATATGGCCAGATTTAGCCATAGTTTCAACTGGGAAACCATGACCATCCTAGACTAAGTCAAGTCTAAGAATGCTAGAGAATTCCTGAAAGCCTGCCATTCTGACAAATTGGGCATCAATAGACACATAGATATAAGCTACTTCTACATACTGTGCAAAAGATTCAATCTAGCCTAAAAGGAATCAAAAAGATGAAAACTCCTTCCTACCAGCAGTCAATACCCCGATGAGCATAAATTAACACCAAGATTAACATCAGACCAACAATCAAGAAGTAAACAATAATACCCCAATCAAAGAACTGACGAACAAACCCAACATTAAAAGCCTAACCAAAAAAAACCCAAACCATCTCATCCTGAGCACTCCCATCAACACTAGAATATAAATTGAGAACAAACCTGACTCTCTACCAAGACTGATGATGTTTGGATAATGAAACATCTGTAAGAAAACAAATAAGCGCAGAGAGCACCAAGGACCTGTCATCAAAAAAGATTTGTGATCCTGCTCTAGAATGAAGATAAGGTAAAGGTAAAAGTTCCCCTCGCACATATGTACTACTCATTCCCAACTGTAGGGGGCAGTGCTCATCTCCGTTTCAAAGCTGAAGAGCCAGTGCTGTCTGAAGACGTCTCCGTGGTCATGTGGCTGGCATGACTAAACGCTGAAGGAGCACTGAATGCTGTTACTTTCCCACCAAAGGTGGTCCCTATTTTTCTACTTGCATTTTACATGCTTTCTAACTGCTATGTTGGTGGAAGCTGGGACAAGTCATGGGAGCTCACTCCGTTACGCGTCACTAGGGATTCGAACCACCGAACAGCCGACCTTTCTGACCAACAAGCTCAGCGTTTTAGCCACTGAGCCACCGTGTCCCTAGAATGAAGATATCTCAATAGTTACAGAGCAAAAAGCCAAATTTATGCTTAGCTCACAGAGTTTTACACCTCAAGAAGTATCCACTCTACTCATAAAGCACAAAAAAACCCAGAGATTGGATTTTCCATTTGATTACACCAATTGGCAATTTAGATTCTGTCCACTTTTTAAATACTACCGCCTCCACCAACACCAATTTTTTTCAATTTTGTTTATAATCAAATGTACAATATATCATTTTAAAGAAAGTAGATGGCATAGAAACTTAATAGAAATTTAATAAAAATGAAATAAAACAAAATTGTCTACCATTACAATCTGATAGTAGTTTATGAATAGCTCTGCATGCTCAAAATTAATTAGATAAAGAAATGTTGCACACACAAAAGACTATTATGTTGCAGTTTTTTCTAATAAACATTTATGCACTTAAAATATTTAAATATTAGCTTTAAATATAAAAGGCATTTAGTAAGTTAGATAATTGCAGAAAGACAATCACTGCAAAAAAAAAAAGTCTACAAATTATAAAATCCATAAAATTAATCAACATGTGAATGCGGCAAAGAAAACTGATAAAGTCAATACAATCTTATCTTAGCCCTGAAATCAACATAATTGCTCATTAAAAGCTTGAACAAATTGTTTCAACTTGGCAACCTAATACTAATGGAAGGGGTCCCAGCGAAGTCTCTGTATTAAGGATATTTTATAAAGGAAACTTCTTAAATTTTACTGGTGTTTTATTACTACAGGCAATTGCAACAACAATATCCTTGCTGATTTCTTCACTTAAGTCCCTAATGTACATGTCACTGTAACATGTTATTGTGTCTCCAGATATTGGGCCTGGAAGATATCAAAATCCCATTTGGGAAGGAATATAACAGGTCATATTCAGTTTATAAACATGCAGTACACAATCACATCAAAGCAAAGCAAAGAATCTCTATTATTCTTGGAACTAAAGTCTTCTGGCTCAATAACATATTATTTGAATGTAGTTTCATCCATAACTCAAAGTGGTCACATGTCAAGGTTTGGTATGAACTCCTATTGCGCTAACTATTGAGCCCCTACACCAGGGCTGTCAAACTCGCAGCCGAAAGGCCAGATGCATCATGCGCTGCCCATGCCCACGCCTGGTTTAGCAAAGGGGGGGGGAGAAGCCCTGATACGTCAGGTGATGCCATCATGATGACATGAGTTTGATACTCCTGCCGTATACCTACTGATAAAATTAAGCTCAAAATTAAGGTTTATTTTAGGCCCAGTACTCTTCAACATCTTCATCAATGATTTGGATGAGGGAATAAATGGGGAACTCATCAAATTTGCAGATGACACCAAGCTGGCAGGAATAGCCAACACTCCAGAAGACAGGCTTAAGATACAGAAGGATCTTGATAAACTTGAACATTGGGCACTATCTAATAAAATGAAATTCAATGGTGAAAAGAGTAAGGTTCTACATTTAGGCAAGAAAAACGAAATGCACAGGTACAGTATAGATGGTACCTTCCTCAATAGTAGTAACTGTGAGAGGGATCTTGGGAGTCCTAGTGGACAACCATTTAAATATGAGCCAGCAGTGTGCAGCAGCTGCCAAAAAAGCCAACACAGTTCTAGGCTACATAAACAGAGGGATAGAATCAAGATCAAGTGAAGTGAAGTGTTAATACCACTTTATAATGCCTTGGTAAGGCCACACTTGGAATACTGCATTCAGTTTTGGTCGCCACGATGTAGAAAAGATGTGGAGACTCTAGAAAGAGTGCAGAGAAGAGCAACAAAGATGATTAGGGGACTGGAGACTAAAACATATGAAGAACGGTTGCAGGAACTGGGTATGTCTAGTTGAATGAAAAGAAGGACTAGGGGAGACATGATAGCAGTGTTCCAATATCTCAGGGGTTGCCACAAAGAAGAGGGAGTCAAACTATTCTCCAAAGCACCTGAGGGTAGAACAAGAAGCAATGGGTGGAAACTAATCAAGGAGAGAAGCAACTTAGAACTGAGGAGAAATTTCCTGACAGTTAGAACAATTAATCAGTGGAACAGCTTGCCTCCAGAAGTTGTGAAAGTTCTATCACTGGAAGTCTTTAAGAAGATGTTGGATAGCCACCTGTCTGAAACAGCATAGGGTTTCCTGCCTAGGCAGGGGGTTGGACTAGAAGACCTCCAAGGTCCCTTCCAACTCTGCTATTGTATTGTATTGTAGGTTCCCATATTCAGGTTACTTACTCTTGTCTCACTTTTTAAAAAATTATGCCCCCTGAAATGATGACTATGAGAAAGGCGGTTTTGAACGACAAATGTCGTAGGCTAACAGAATGAATTGGTTTGAATGGCGCTGATGTTAAGGCCTGCAAGACAATCGATAAGTCCCAAGTTGGGTAACGGTGTACCGTCGGAGGGCGTAGGTTGGTAGTCCCCTTTAGGAAACTGTGAAACCTTGGGTTTCTGCTGAGCAGTTTCTGGACAAGATGGTGGCTAGGGCTGCCGTCTGTCTCTGAAGGGTGTTGGGGGCGAGGCTCTTGTCCAACCCCTCCTGGAGGAAGTCTAGGATTTGTGGAATTGTTGCTGTGGCATCAATGTGGTGGGACTGACACCAAGAGGAGAAGATAGCCCAAGTTGCGTCATAGATCCACATGGTGGAAGGTCGCCTGGATGCCTGGATAGTGTGGATGACCTTGTCAGAAAAGCTGTCCTGCCTCAGGAGGTCCCTCTCAAGTGCCAAATGGCTAACTAAAGCCATTGAGGGTCTGGGTGTGGTATGGCCCCCTGGCTGAGGGAGATCTGCTCCTGGGATATGCGCCAGTGCTTGGTCACTGACAGGCTGACAAGGTTGGCGAACCAGGACCTCCTTGGCCAGTGCGGGGCGACTAGCAGTACTTCGGCGCCCTCCAGTAAGATCTTTCTGATCACCTGAGGTATCAGTGGAAGGGGTGGAAACACATATAACAGGCCGGGAGGCCAGCGGCATCAAAGAGCGTCCGTCCCCTCTGCGCCGGAGCACTGGAATCTTGAAAAGAACCGGGGGAGATGTGTGTTCATAAACACATGGCACAACATACAGTAGGAGAACAAATCCATCAGGACTAGATTTAGCAGTACATCTTCATTTAAAAGACAAAGGCCACTCTTTTGAAGATAGCAAAATCCACATTTTGGACAGAGAGGACCCTTGGTTTGAAGGGGTCAAAGAGGCCATCTATGTCAAAATTGAACAGCCCTCTCTCAACAGAGGGGAAGGGATATGACATCATCTATCTCCGGTCTACAACACAGTCCTTTCAACAGTTCCAAGAAGGCTCCACACCTATTTGCACCACTCAGGTGACCCTGATGACACTAATAAACCTCCAGGTGGCCTTAACAACTCACTAAAAGAATGCAAATGACCAGCGATCTACAAGGAGTATAAATCCTTCCATTCCCCACCATCCAGTCAGAGCTTAAAAAGCTTCTTGGATGAGAAGCAGATCATCTTCAAAGAAAAACCAGAAAGTCCAGTTGCCTCTTGAAAAAGCACCTTTGGGACATCCATGACCAGGATGACTGAGAATCTCCATAGACATATTTGTAGTTGAAAAAAGAGGTACTGACCATATTGCATTCATATTCAGAATTCTCCTGTTCTTCTTGTTCCCTTTTGTGTCAAACAACAACAAATCTAAGTCTGTCAGATAGCCAGTTAACATCCATTGTATGCATTACATATTTTAAGAAGCTTGTATAAAGAACCAAGTTTGAATAAGGTAGGCTTGCTGATGGAAAAGAGATTATTAGAAATTGCATGAGCACCTGGTCAACTTATAGTAGACAATGCTCGTCTCCTGGTTACCCATATATTCCAAAGCAGATGCTAAGTCTTTCATTAAATTGTTCCATTTAAAAAGGGAAAGGAGCCGATTCCTTAGCTATCATTACACTAAATCACACTAGCAAGCCATCACAGTGGAGAAATTGTTCCCAGGCTTCCATATTATACTGAAATCCCACATCTCACTTCATCTCATCTATGATGGATAAGGTTACTTCTGCTGATGTGTATGCATGTCATAATTCAACCCTTCATTCTTTGTTCAAACACACATAAGCACCAATATCAGTTAGCTATAAAGCAAGAAACTGTGGCCAGCTCAACAGTCATCCCTTTGAGCAAACCACATTTTCTAACGAATTTCTAACCCGCTCCTGATATTATAGCTGAAGCAAAATGATCCTGAATAGCCTGCAGCAAATTTATTACTTTGCCTTGGTGTCAATGCTAGACACAGTTTCATTATGCAAACAATTTTACAACGTTGACCCAATTTCATCGTCAGCACATAAGGTAGAGTATCATTAATCTTACATTATACCAAGAAATTAGTTCACCCATGAAATAGGAGCCAAATCAAGAATTCAGCAACATGACTAAAATGGCTCTGAAAACAAAGGTATTCAGTTTGCCTCTAATTACCTAACCATCCTCTTATAAATTTTCTAATGTCATTAGATTTTTCAATATCTGGAACCACAACAGAATTCTGTCTTGGAAAATTATTGGGCCCAAAACAGCTGGAAACAGCAATGTGACTTTGAACAGCATTTTGAACAGTTTATTGTTTAAGCCACTGTAAGACAGCTACAATCTCATACATTCTCTTCTGGAAATAAGCCAAATGAGCTTATTTTGCAGTGAGTCACATTATCTAGTGAATGAATGTGGAGATTTTATGTCATCCAGGCCATGGTTGTCTCAAAGGTGATTTTTCAAAAGGCAACTGGACTATGTTTTTTCCTTGAGGAAGAAGACAGAGATAAACCTTCCTTAAGAAAGAAGGGCATAGATAAAACCCCCAAGTGGCCTCAATAGGCTCTCAGAGAGAGTGCTAGCGGCCAGATGACTGCAAAGTAATATGATCCTTCCACACACACACACACCCGTCACCATCCTGTCAGAATCGATGAAGCTTCTTGAATGAGAAGTGAAATGTCTTCTTCCTGAAGGGAAAAAAACATAGTCCAGTTGCTGTTTGAAAAAACAACTTTGTGATCTAGTGAAGAACATCCAGGGAATAATATTAGGTCAGATGTACATCCAGTGAGACTCACTTCTGAGAAGCAGCTTTTAAAGTGATACTCTTCTTTATTTCTGAACAAGCATGCAGGAAGATGTATACTGTATACAGTACAGCTGATAACAGTTCATATAAATTGATTTCTGTACTTTTTTTACTTCAAATTTGGCCTAGCAAAACTAGAGTATTGCCTCTGAAGTTTTTTCCCTGAAATGGGTTGCACCAAATGTTCTCTCTTCGAAGTAATTATCATGAGGTAAACATAAGTAACTATCATCAAATAAACTTGTCGGCTATCGCAATTGGCTAAAGGAAAGAAGACTATTCCAATTTCCTAGTATAACCTTTCTTCTTAAATAGGTAGGAACTGCAATGCTCTAATGATTCGTGCTAAGGTTACTATGGTGACTAAAAGTAATTGCTGGCCACTGCCTTACAGGTTTGTCACAAGTACAGCACTTAAGAGCGATTCCTTTAATTGAAAGAATGCTTCTTCTCTTTTGCACAGAATCAAAACCTGTAAGCATTGAAAGATCTTTGCTACAACTGTTACCAGTAATAAACAAAGGTCTCTTCCCCCCCCCACCACCTCTCTCTCTTTCTCCCTCTCTTCTCTCTCTCTCCAAAAAGTAGCCAATTTAGTACTAAAGATTGCATAATACAAAGTCCCCACAAAACAGAACATCTTCACGAAAAATAGCCATTCTGATTAAATTTAACCTGTCCATTTTCTACCTTAGCTAGAATAATCATCAGCACATACAGTATATTGCTAAAGAGAGAATTAATTAAGCTTCTGCTTTCCTGGTACGGCATAAATATTCTTGCCAGAAGGGACACACAATAATTCTTCTCTTAATTGTACCTGCCACTATTTCTGCCATATGAATTCTACCTTCTAACCCTTTTCTGCTAAGAGCTTCCAAACAATTTC
Source organism: Natrix helvetica (assembly GCF_964273705.1). Taxonomy (NCBI): domain Eukaryota; kingdom Metazoa; phylum Chordata; class Lepidosauria; order Squamata; family Natricidae; genus Natrix; species Natrix helvetica. The sequence continues at coordinate 239,960,952 of NC_138548.1, read as the reverse complement.
ATCTCACTTATTTGAAAATGAGGTGAAATTTCAACTGCAAGTTGAAATCAAGTCAGTATCTTCAAATTTCTGTGGAGGTAAAAGAAGAGTAACCTTACATTTTCTTTAAGACTAAAGAATGGCCACAAGGGGAGAAAATTATGCACATTTTGTTTTTGTTAAAGTAAATTGCTACTTATAATGCATTTTTATTTATGTTCTTATACCTAATATATATAATATTTCTTTCTCCTCCTATCTTCCCCACAACAACAACTCTGTGAGGTAGGCTGAGCTAACAGAGAGTGACTGGCCCAAAGTCATCTCGCCAGTTTTCATATCTAAGGCTGGACTAGAACTCATGGTCTCCTGGATTCTAACCCATGCCTCCTTAGCTACTAGACAAGGCTATTTTTATATCAGTACATGATCAAAATTTCAATACCAAGATTATCACAGCATCATAGGAAAACTGCACCAGGAAGAGCAAAAAGTAAGATTACAGGACACTCAATCGAGTGTCACAAGCCATCTCAAACCAGATGACACTATAGAGTTCAAATTACTATGCTGTATTTTGGGCATCAACTTCTTCTACCAAGAACAGCACAAGAAAACAATCATTTATTTAGTGACTGTTCAAAGTTACAACGGCCCTGGAAAAAAATGACTTATGACTGTTTTTCACACTTACTACCATTGCAGCATCCCTGTGGTCATATGATCAAAATTTGGATGCTTGGCAACTGGCAGGTATTTAGGATGGTTGCACTGCCCTGGGATCATGTGATCACCAGTTGTAATCTTCCCAGCTGGCTTCTGACAAGCAAAGTCAATGGGGGAAGCCAGATACACTTAACAATGGTGTTACTAACTTAACTGCAATGATTCACTTAACAATTGTGGTAAGAACAGTCGTAAAATGGAGCAAAATTCACTTGCTGTCTTGCTTAGCAACATAAATTTTGAGCTGAACTGTGGCCACAAGTGAGGACTACCTGTAATTTTTAAAATGAAACTGAAAGAGAAAAATTGCGGAGAGGGAAAAAAAGAATATATTTCACAAGCATGTAAGCAAGCAAGAGGCACCCTATAAATTGCCATAAAATATTCCAACAATAAAATCAGTCCAAGCTTCAAAACATCTTTGCTGCTTGGATTGCAGAAATTATACTTATCTCTGCACTAAACATTTGACACAATTAACCTCCTCCTTAAAAACAGAATGACACAAGATGAACTTCAGTAACTATGATCGAACACAGAGAGACAACAAAATAACAAATCTTGTGGCTCGAAGCACATTTTGCAGAAAACAATCAATTTCATCAGTTGCTACTGTTTAGAGGGACCACAATCTTAATTGTTCTTGTTTCAACTGATTAAGGCAGTTGAAATTGAATTTCTAGAATCTTTCAGGAAATGGGCAATTCTTTCTTCAATTGTGTCGATAAGCAGGTTGATCAGAACCCGTCCAAGGGGAATGACTTAGCTTAGATCAGGGGTGTCAAACTTGTGGCCTGCATATGTCACACGCAACTGAGTATGAGTCCCACTGTATTCATAGATTTAACTCCTGAATAAATATTTACAGAATTAGACTGTATTCAGAAACATAACATTACACATAAAATGAAGCTGTATGAAACAGCAATAGAAAGACAACAAGTCAAATTAAATTATTACCTTAATTATACTACGCTTTAGTTTTATTTGTTCAAAACACCTGCCATTTACATTATCATCCTCTTGATTGTCCTTAGGGTTGAGTAATTTTCTAATGAAGATATTGCTGTTTACAGCAAAAAATAGCCTCAAGGAATCTGTGGATTTAATTGTGGCAACAGAAAACAAGGTCTTTTTTTTTTACAGAGTCCTGCAAAGAACACTTATCACCACCACCATTTTCCAAAAACCTGCCCCTTTCCCTTAGATTAAGAGTTTGGGTATGGTTTAACTAATGTATATGATTTCAGGCCAGAATAACAAAATCTCAAGTGATTTGGAAGTGTTGCAATATTGCAGCCATTTAAATCCTCTAATTAACAAACATTTAATTTGGGTGTTCCACAGATGCCATTTGAGGCAGACAGATTCAGCAAGCCTTGATGATGCAAACATGTGGCTAATTTCTCACTGATGTGATGGTCCTTAAGCATATTCGGCTTTCAATGTTAATGCCTGATCCACATAAAGAAAAAGGAATGAGCTTTTCCCGAAGTTTATGGTTTCTGTATTTCACTGTACATCTGCTCTATAACTCCAAACTTTTCTAGCCACAATAGTAAACAAGGTATCACCAGATAACAGTGCTCTATAATTGTCACATTTTGATAGATCCAAATAATGTTGTCTAGGACAACTCCTGAAAAATTATAAATCAACAAGAGAAATGAGGATGGCTCAGATTATGGAAGGATTGGGGAGATAGCATCAATGCACCCTATTTTCCAGCAAAGATTCTTCCTTCTACAAGGGGTGGTATCAGATGCAAGGAGCTAGAATGCCACCATGAGTTGATCAGAGTTGCTTCTCTATCACTGCTTGCCTATCTACAAGAATCTCACCAGAATGACCGCATTCTCTTGGGAACAGCCAGATAAAGGCTTCAGGGTTTTTAGAGGAGGTCAATTCTCCATTGCTTCTTCCCCTGTAAGGTCTCCAAGGTTCCCATCTTAGTTGGAGATTCCACCACAGGTGGCAACATACAGTATTAGACTAACAATATATAGAGATTAATGTTTTCTCAATGTAGTTCAAAGCTCTCATTAATTATTATATAACAGATGTATAATTTTGTAAAGGCATGTGTCAAAAGTAATTCTTAAGTTGGTCTTATTAGCATTGCTGGCTGGTCTCAATATCAGGATGTAACTGCACAACCTTTAGAGAATATGCTTCAATGCAAAGTAATCTATTTAAGACAGAAGAACAGAAGGAACACATTTCTGGAACCAAAAATAATTTCAGCAAGGAAAAATGCAAGCATCTATTTTGCTAAATTTATCAAGCCGGAAACCGCAGGAGATTGTATTGAAAAGAACATGTGCAACAAACTAAGCTCCAAGCTGTATGGTGATCTATTTGCTTTTATCATCCTGTTCTGATAAAAAAATTCCCAAACCCTAGATATAATTTAAAACAGAAGCACAAGATTAGCATACGTTCTATACAAATGATCTGTCTTTCAACTACATACCAAGTAGCAAAATGGGCCTCCACTTTCTACGATCATAAAATAATGGTATCAGAATAGAGATAGTCCTTGACTTACAACCATTTGTTTAGTAACCCATTTGAAATGGCAACACTGAAAAAAGTGACTTATGACCGTTTTTCACACATATGGCCATTGCAGCATCCCTATGGTCACATCATCAAACTTTAGACATTTGGCAACTGGCATATATTTATGACAGCTGGAGTTTCTCGGAGTCATATGATCATCATTTGCAACTTTCTGACAAGCAAAGTCAATGGAGAAGCCAGAGTCATTTAACAATCGTGTTACTAACAATAACTGCAGTGAATCGTTTAACAAGGGTAGCAAGAAAGGTCATAACATGGGGTAAACCTTCTTAACAATAGTCTTGCTTAGCAATAGAAATTTTGGGCTCAATTGTGGTCATAAGTGGAGGATTACCAGTATGTATGCCAGAAATCCCTTAGATAATGTCTCATCTTAGCTGAATCTGTCTAGATCTCGTTCTCGAAGCTATGTACCCTTCAAAAATGATTTGGAAGAAGTGCTTTCGATTTCACATGAAAATATATCCATCTGCTATTCATTAGGACCCCTTTTTTTCAGACTCCTATGCATCTGATTCTGAAAAAGATATAATCCTAATGGCCAGACTACTGTATCTTACAGGAATGATAACTGAAGAAGCAAACATTCCATTACTTCTTTCATCCTTGGTTGAAAATAAGAATATTCTTAAAAGATAATATTTAATAATATGGAACAGTCTCTTTTCTTTTTACTGAACCTTTAAAAAAAGGAACTATTCATTTATTATTAACTTGTTTTTCGTGAATGTAACTTTTATAAATGGATGGCGAGTGTTCTTTTCATTCGGGACCAGATGAAAAATTGCCCCTTCCCAACTAAAATTTTGTTTCTATCTTAAAAAGTTAGAATATCAGTCACAGTGTCAATAATAAACAATGTTATGCTACTAATTATGAATTACTTATTTTTATGCTTTGTAGATATTTATTTACTCCCTTTCTAATAAATATAATGACCTAAAATTTAATAACATAAATTGCTTCTTGGACTTTTGGTTAAAGTATTATTTATATGTATGAGAGATCTGAATACGATGATAGATGATAGATAGATAATAGATAGATGATAGATAGATAGATAGATAGATAGATAGATAGATAGATAGATAGATAGATGATAGATAGATAGATAGATAGATAGATGATAGATGATAGATAGATAGATAGATAGATAGATAGATAGATAGATAGATAGATAGAAGAGACAGAGACAGAGACAGATATATATATATAGTTAGTATTGTGTTGCTATAATAAATTTAAAGATTTTCCTATTGTTTAAAGAAATGTCAAGAAGGGGGGAATAGACAGACTCAGGAAAATTTTGGCAATCATGGTTTAATATGGAAAAGACCTATACAAAAGACAAGGTGACATGCATAAAGATGGATTAAGGTGAACACCTATGACAAGTATGGACAAGACTTCTCTGCAAAAAATTTAATGGCAGAGATTCGCCTTAAATTATCTAATACCAAACAATATATTGGTTGAAAACAAAAGAATTAACTTTGAATGTAAATGATTATTTGGACGTCTCTGAAGATTAACTGGGACTTGGGAGAAGATGCTTTCTTAGTGAATTTAGCTCCTGATGTAATACCTAAACAAGGTGTAACTCTTTTTCCTTCTCCAGTCAGTTAGTATTAAATCACTCCATAAACAGAAACTTTAATTTCCAATCCATAGTTCCAGTCCCATTAAGCTCAGTGAGGCTGATCTCTGCGGACAGACATGCAGGCCTGCACTGCTTCTACATTCATCACGATTTCCCCAAATCAATATAAAAAAGAAAAGAAAAAAGAAAAGAAAAAAATAACCAAGTTGTACCATTTTGCTGGCACTGCAGTTTTAATTTTAAACACGAAATTCAATGTTTTTTTTAAATAGTTAAAATATTGTTTTTTAAAGTTAGAAACAAAGCATGAAATATTTTCAGATGAATACATAAAACACAAAGGCAGATAAAAGACACTGAAAGTACTGTATAACATGGAGAATTTAATTTTGTAGAACTATAACGTTTTAATTTTTAATGGGACTTTATTGCTTTTTTGTATTTAACTGAATTAGTTTAATGTTCTGGGGACGAAGCAAAAGTATTTTCAGATAAATAATTACATTTTTAAAATTCTGTACATTATTTATCTTTAGCATTTTAAAAGTATTGTTTTTAAAGTTGCTACTAAATTCTCTACATTTGGAATTAACACTAAATTAAGAATCAAAGTTACATAATATGTATCCACCTAATTATCACTTAAATATCTATCGTCCTGAATAATAAGGTGCTTCCCAAACTGTATATAAGTCAGAGCACTTAAATGACAACATTGCAGTCATACCTGTGTCTCATCTTGGGACTTCAAATTTAATACTCAAGGAAACAACTGGGGTTGTAGGATAAACGGGAAACACAGGAAAACAATTTGGAAAAGGAAGCTAACGAAGTACAGTTTTTACATATTGTCGCCCATGAGATCAGTAGTAATGCAGCTTTACTAGAAGAATGGGTGGGGGTTTTTTTTAAAGCATTTGATGCATTATAAAAGAATACTTAACTAGATAAAGTATCCTTAGGGTGGAAGAGAAACTGGGAAAATTTAGTTTTACTTGTCATTGTCACTATTTTCCTTCTCATTCATGTTATTATATTTTAGACTGTCGTAACAGTTATCTAGAATTAATATCCATATCTGAATAGGTAAAATTTATTTATATCAGAAATATATCCAGATTAACACAAGGTTACATTATACATTTTGATGATTACATGGATGATGAGGGTTAGATAATTGTGTTTCTTATCACATAAGAGATATACAGACTCACAAAAATACATACACACAGCCATATAAATACATCAGAGGTGGGTTGCAAATCCCGATGCTACCGGTTCACTCGTGCTTGCGCGATCTGGGCCAAACTGGGAGCAACCCACCTCTGCTATACATACATGCACAACCTACATTTATGAAGGGTTTACATATATAATATTCATTTTGCTTTTTTTATTTTTCCACTCTTCATTTTTTCTAGTTTGTTTAAATAAATAAAGACCAATTTTTTAAAATAACCATCTATATGGTGGCCAAGAAACAAGATGTCCTGAGGAAGCTAATAATATAAATTGTAAAACTCTCTGATGATGCCAAAAGCAAGACAAGAAGTACATTTTTCAAAAATGGCTATTTTCAAAGGCACATTGTTATGTAACTGTTATGTATACACATTGTATTTTTAATGTATATTTGGGGATAGTATTATTGGTAGTGTTTGAAACCCAGAACATGGGTTTCTTGTCCTAATAAAGTAGGGATATTTAGTGCTCATTTGGCATAACACAGCTAAATGGAACCTTTATTAGAGCCATGGCCATTTTACACTGCCATTCTCACAACTAATACTTCATACATATGACAAAGTGACCTCTGACCTACTTAAGCCTAAGAATACAATGCATCTATTACAGGGAGCCCTCAAGTTACAACATTTCATTTAGTTCAAAGTTGAGAAAAGTGACTTAGATGTTTTTCATACTTATGACTATAACAACAACCCCATGGCCATGTGATCAAAATTCAGGTGTTTGGCAACTGTCTCCTATTTATGATGGTTCCAGTGTCCCAAGGTCATGTGACCACCTTATGCAATCTTCTGACAAGCAAAGTCAATGGGGAAGCCACATTCACTTAATAACTATATTACTAACATAACAACTACAAGGATTCACTTAACAATAAGAATAGGACAAAACTCACTTAACAAATGTCTCACTTAGGAGCAGAAATTTTTGGCTCAATTGTGGTCGTAACTTAAGTCAAGGACTACCTGTACTTCTCATATTTATATGTCACTTAACCCATGAACCATTGGGTTATCCTTTCAGAGGTACTATTTCCTTGCCTAAACAGATAAGCAGAATGACCACAAGCGGACATAAAAAGCAGATGGAGCAGGAGCGACTTTTGAGTTCCTACTGGCGTTCCCATTGACTTTGCTTGTGGGAAGCTAGCAGGGAATGACAAGAATCATGATAGCATGACCACAGCTGATTGTGATAATGCTACACACAGCCACAACTTCGCAAATGCAATGGTTGTGAAGTTTCTTGAAATTTCAATTACACAGGAGTAATGGGTCCCAATTTTGTATTCATGTTTTAAATCAATGGAACCTAGATAAACTTGATTCAAAAAAGTTTGTGCCATGACTGTTTGGACTAACTGAAGGTTACAAACAGAGTTTTAGTAATATATAGATAGGGAAACAATATGCTCAGGAACACACCATAGCACTAACACAGTCTAGGAATTCCATTACAGTTATTTACTTTGGAGACTAAGTGAAACAAACTGTAATTATCTGTAAATCAAATGTACAACTTTTTCAGCACTGCGGGGGTCTCATTCAAAAATGTACTGGTTTGAGTCAGGACAAAAGAAAAAATCATACTGCTTTGCATTTAACCTTAATGAAATAAAATTCATAAAATTACTCTACATTCAATAATTATCTAATTCTGTCCAGTAAACAAATTTAATTTGGTAATATGCCATAGAGATTTTAGGTAAATGTATCTCTATTCTAAAAGATACAAAGCCAAAGAAAGAAGCTTATTTATTTGGTGTATGTTGCTTTGAGTGATATGGGAGATTGTACTTCTCTTTGTTATTGTTGTTATTTTCTACTACATATATGCAAATAAACCAAAACATTTAATATTATTATTTCTTTTTTCAGCTATACACAGTGCTCAAAAAGGTTGATGCAGATGTTGGAAATGAGATAGCTATAAATTAAGTCAAATCCAATACATTTCAGATTTAAAATGAAAAGAAAAATGTAACACATTCAGACCCTACAGAACATCAGAATTTTCAAATACACAATTCTTTTCATAAAATAATACATTGAATCTTTGTTCACAGGCTATTGGGTTTTTCATTTTTTAGTTTGATAATTTTCTTTGCAGAAATATGTAGAAACATAAAATGTTCTTTTTGCCGCGGAAAGTTGATGGGCAGTTCAGGAATGCAAGAATAAAAGATACCAATGAAACAGAAGTAGGTTTCTCTTCATACTTGAATTATTCTCCCTTTCAAACCCAGAAAAGCTTGTGAATGTCATATATCCAAATACTATTTTCTCTCTTTCATAAATGCAGTAGGCCAAAGAAAGTTGTCCTCCCTTTCGCACCCAAACCTTTTCAGTTCACTGAAAGGCAACGAGGAAAATGGGATGTCATGAGTCATAATTTGTACTCTGAACAATTCCAGAGATTTGAGCCATTTCAAACCACCTGTAGTAAATTTCTCTTAATTTACTTGGACAGGAATTTGCATTGTCATCATCCAAAAGGTAATCACCCGTGCCAGACAGAAGAGCAAAAGAAATCAGCAAGGGTTGGAAAAAAGACAGCTTTAAAAAATCATGACCAGAACAAGCTTACAATAGAGATCTTTTGTCTGTTTAACCATTAACTGCTTTGATTTCTCAGACCAAGAACAGTCCAACAGAATTAATCTTCTATTGCTTCGATGCAGTGTTTGAAAAAAAACATGCCACAAACCACCGTTATGATGCTCCAGCAGGTGCCTAAGTATTTACCCTTGTTTGCTGACCTCTTTGCAGATACTCTTTGGCTCAAAACCAATTTGCTACCCTTCCTCATTCCCTGGTGGAGGGGGAGTGTTCTTTTTTGAAAAACATCATTTCCATCAAAATATTACTATTTTCGCCAGTTTTTAAAAGCCCATGTTTTAAAAAGGATTTATTTCCAATAACACTCTATTCTCACTTATCCAATGCTTCAATAAAAATCTAAACTAATGAATGGACATCACTTGTCCAAATCTATCTTGTACCAGGACAGCTTTACTTTTTGACTACCTAGTCATAATAACAATGACTGCTAGGTCACTCATGACCTGGTCATCTCCCATTTGGACTACTGCAATGTGCTCTACATGGGACTACCCTTGAAAAATATCCAGAAGCTTCAGCTGGTGCAAAATGCAGCTATACGCTATATCAGGCACCTAAAGAAGGACATACATAAAAAAACTCTGCTCCGCAAGCTGCACTGTGTGTTGGTTTGCTTTCAGGTCCAATTAAAGGTGTTGATTGTGACCTAGAAAGCCCTACATAATATGGGGCCAGGCTACCTACATTCATCCCATTACATTGGCTGATTGAGCAGGAAAGGTATGTTGCAACCTGTCAGTTAAAGAATTCTAACTGGTGGAGTCCAGGAAGAGACGCTTCTCTACTGTTATTTTAACAAACTAAGCCAAAAATCAAATAAACTATACAACAGCTTAGGGTACTCTGTGTTACCCAGCCTATGGATTCTTCCAGCCAAAATTATCTTTCAACTTAACACTCCCACATTTTCCTACTGCTTATTCAGTTTTTTACTTATTCGCACAGACATAACATTCATTAAGAATTTAAGACAAATTCCTACACAATGCCTTTTGACCAGTAACAACAGGAACTCTTCATTTAGAGGTTTTTACATAAAAAAAACAAAACAACAGATGAAGAAGGGGTGGGCAAAATAAACCGTTACCTGGAATTAGTCCTTACAATGCTGTACATGTCTCCCGCTGCTTCCTAAAAATATATATTTCATTTATGTATTTGTATCCTGCCTTTATTATTTTTATAAATAACATATCCAACACAGCTTCCTCCATCTCTTTTCCCCACAACAATCCTGTGAGGTGGGTTGGACTGAGGAAGCGTAATTAGCCCAAAGGCACCCAACTGGTTTTCATGCCTAAGGCAGGGCTAGAACTCACAATCTCCTGCTTTCTAGCCTGGCACCTTAACCACTAGACCAAACTGGCTCTATTTTTTTTTAAATAGATAGATGGAGGTCACAGGTGGACAACATATATGCAATTATTTATCCTACCGTGTTTCCCCGAAAATAAGCCAGGATGGATGGCGGCGGCGGGGGTGCCCTGGTTCCGTAATGAGAGCTGGGCCATGCATTGGGAGGTGGGTGAGTGAGAGCGGAATAGCCGCTCATGCAACCTCCCTTTCCAGCCATGCAGAGCGCCATTCACTGGCATTTGGAAGGCGCCAAACCACAGGAGCTGGGTAGCAGCAAACAGGTGCTCATGCGGCTTGACGATACCCCTAGGTCAGTGAATGGCGCTGTGCCCGGCTGCAAAGGGGGTTTGCCGGGTGGCTGCTCATGAGCATGGTCGCTTCATGGCTGTTGTGTTGCGCTGCTGCAACAGCGCAACACAGCCATTCGCCCATGAGGCTGTGCCCGGCTCTTTGGGAGCCCGCTTGCAAGAAAGCAGCCGCCCAGCAACCCCCCCTCTTCAGCTGGTCACAGCGCTGCTCACCTAGCAGTATCCCGAAGGCGCCAAGCAACGTGATCACCTTTGCCTCCTTCCAGGTTCCCGCAACTTGGCACCTTCGGGATACTGCTAGGTTGGTGAGGGGCGCTCTGCCCGGCTGGAGGTGGGAGGTTGTCCAGGGGGCTTATATGCGGGGGGGGATTATATTTTTGCCCACGAGAAAAATTTGGCATGGCTGTATTATGAGGACATGTCGTACTTTCGGGGAAATACGGTAGTAGCTTCATCTCTGTTGGAGAACATCGGGAAAGAGTACAATATAAAGAAAAGCAGTTAGGATCCAATTTACCAATCATGTTCCCATTTTTCTCTTTCTGCAATTTCTGATCACTAATCACCACTACAATAATTAGTAATAAGCAGGAGTGTGATGTGTGTGTGTTTGTTTGTTTGTTTGTGTGTGTGTGTCTGTGTATTTGTTCAACCATGCTAAAATGCATAGCATGTATTGGAGTTCAAATAAATAACAACCTTCCATTTTTATAATATTAGGTAATATTGTTATCCGAGTAGAATATTAGGCTACTTAAAATGATTGGCCGGGTTCAAACAATGGCAACATTCTTTGTCAGATTGATTCACATAGTGGCATGTCTTTTTCTACAGTACTTGTTCCAATGTGATTTAATTAAGGAGTGCTCTACCCACCTTTTTCCTGATAAGGAAACATACATTTTGCTTACTAGCAAAGAAACAACAATGCTTTACAAAGTGAAGATAGTTTTAAAACGCTTTCATGTATAAAATAAATGTATGTACTTCCCTTTAATCATTCTTTTTCATTCTTAATCTTATAATTATTTTTGTTATCAAAACAGTAACAGTAACAAATTCGAACACCTTCTATACCATTCATATAAATTGGGGCGCCCTTCAAAATTTTTAGCAAGGGGTTCTCTGCCCGGTTGCTGGGTGGGTGTGGTCATGGTGGGCATTGCCTAGTCGATCTCCTGCACCATGATAGGGGGGAATTTTTGCCCTCCCCAGGCTCCGGAGGTCTTTCTTGAGCCTCCAGGGGGGCAAAAACGGCCTCCCCAGGCTCCGGAGGCCCTCTGGACGCTGGAAATGGACCCATTTCTGACCTTCCCAACCTTCCAGTAGGCCCGTTTTTACCCTCCCTGAGCCTCTGTGCGCACCCTTCATTTACCTGCATCCAAAATAGGCCGTGTGGGGACCCCTGGGAGGGGAGGGGTGGGCGGGGCCAGCCAGGAGTGGGATTTGAGGGTTCTCCAAACTGCACAGAATCTTAGCTAGAGGTTCTCCCAAACCTCTGCAAACCCCCAGCAGCCCACCTCTGATATAGATGGAAGAATTACACTGTGAAGGAAGCAATACAAAGGTTTTCTCTGAAAGAGATGTTTTATTCTCTAACAGGAAGTTCTTGAACTTCCTGCTTGGAACTCAGGCTACTATTGTACCTTTGAGATGTTAAACCTGTTTTTCCATATGTTGAAAAAAATACCTTTACATATTTCTAACTTATTCATTTTAATTTAACATTGCAACTAGAAAGCACTGTGGATTTTCAAACATTTTGAATTCCAA